>NW_009912296.1:43888-70642 GCF_000696875.1 Nestor notabilis
CCCCCAAAAAAAAAGAAACCCAAACCTTTTTTTTTTTTTTTTTCCCCTCTTCTTTCCACATACAAATCAGGAGATTGGCAGCTTTCTGTGAAAAGCTATTCCTGTTTCTGCAAAACTCTGATTCTGCTGCATATAACTTTGTAAAAAGAAAACCTCAAAATGTAATTCAAATGTACTGGTCAAGGATTTCCAACAGTTTATAGAAACTCAGTACAGTTCCTAGAGGCATGACAACAAACAAATGCATTTATACTAGTTCCTTCCAAGGAAAGAAAATCCTGGGCGTATTTTAAAAATTGATGGAAGGTGGATGCTTCAGCTCCATTGCAGTTCAGAGGAAACAAAGTACCTATTTCGCTTGAGCACCTAAGTCCCTTGGTCTTCTTGAAAACACCAGCCTGTACAGAAATTGCCTCTAAGACACTATTCAGGTATAACCCTATTGAAGGTGAGGAGGCAGTCCTGTCTAAGATCTGTCTCCATATAAAGTAATGAGAGGCTGGAAATCTGTCCCTCAGCTCTGCTAATCTTGCTAGGATCAATTCGTTTGGATGTAAATGGTTGCTGTTCCTTGGCTGTTTAACACTGAAGCCTCACAGTCCCTCTCATTAATAAGGATGCTCAAAGAAAACATGCTGTGCTTTTATTTGTACATCTTCATCTTCTTACTCATTATAAGTAACAGTTTTACTGAGTGTTTCAATGCCTAATCATGTTGTTGTGTTGTGTTTTTTTTTCTTTCCAATCCATAGTTGTGGTTTAATATACCATTACAATTTAAAGCCCCTGTAAAGAAAAAGTGGTTCTTATCTGCTGCAGAAATGACTTTCATTAAGCATGTTCCGACAGCGTATGGGAGCGTGGAGGTACTCAAGGAAAAGCTGTAAATTGTGGTGCTGTTAACTGCAAGCATACAAGATGGCACAGAAGCTTCAACAGCTTCAGGAATAATGAATCAAAATTATGGGGTTTTGCATTAAAGTTGATTGCAGATAAAGGCAGCAGTGTTTTCAGATTGGCACTTGACTCCTGCTAAGATCTGATCCGAGCTCTTGATAGGTGTGCAGTCTGAGGGACAGCAGGGCTCTTCCCCAAGGAGAGCATGTCCCAAAGCTAGAGAAGAACACGTGCACCATGACACCATACACCTGGCAGATTGCAACCTGATTTCCTAGGGATATTGCGCACTTTGTCACCTTCTGTTCCAAGCCAGTTGCTGTGCTATGGAGATCTTGACTGACTTACACTCTCAGAAAAAAAAGTCGACAGATTTACATTTACTATCAGTTGTGATGTTCTATTATCAAATTCAGCAGCAATGTAGTGACTGCAAAAGCAGTATAGATTAGGAAGCTACTAGATGCTACAGTGAACAGTCAGTGAGATTTCCATCCAACAAAAGAAAGCCTTTATGCCCCTGTTCTTTTACTTTCCTGTTTTTCTATCTTCAGAATTGTTCTAAATAGGAAAGCAGTCTTCTCTGCAAAAGATCTAACAGAGCTCACCGTTAGAAAACTGAAGCGATATTCAGCCTAGAGGTCCTGAATTCTCTAAATTGTTTTCTCTTCTGTTTTCACCTTTGTGGAAATTTTAGTGAGAGAGTTACCATTTATTTCGTATTGATAATACACAATATGATACTTACATTCATAAAATGCAGAGGAATCTAAATCAAGGCAGAATCCCGCTTACCAGATTCTTTGTAGCTTTAAGATCACCTTTCCAGGGTCAATTGGAGATCCTTATTTCCTGATCCTTCTTAATTCATGGGAAACAGTGACATTTCTTTGTGGCATTGCCTTCCTAAGTAGCCCAAGCAGCACCAAGTCTGTAAGGTGACCAAGAAAATGCATGACTCTGGTGAACTGGTCAATTGTGAAAGGCAAAATCCCTGCCAGCAGCAAAAGCAGTAGTTAAAGGTTAACCAGAAGATAAAAATAAAGCAATGAACATAGGTACAGAAATGGTTAGATCAGGACTCATGTGGTGTCTCTGAGGCTCCAGGACCAAACATCCTGAGCAGCACTGCCCAAGTTAATCCCTGAGAATTTATTTTCTCTAAATTGAGCATAAAAGCAGTTTTCTACTTCACAAAAGTGCTTGAGACTACGTAATTACCAGGTAGTTCTTTGATTCATTGAGTTGAAGGTGGCATAAGAGTGTGAAGCACTCTTGTAATTTAAAACGTAATCATCTGCAGCTTAAGAAATGCACTCTGTGGACTACAGAGAGGAATCTCACCAAGGAACCCACTGAGGAATCTTTTGGTGCTAATAAGTAGCTGCTGAGGGAGTTGGGGAGTGGTACAGATTCCTAGTGATCCTCAGCTTCATACCAGGGCAGGATGTGGACCATTACTTTCCAAATGTTAAGATCAATCATGTGAAAAGGCATGCTTAATTGGCATTTGTCTAGTCTCAATGACTATTTGCAAGTATTGAATAAGGTTTAGGCATGGCAGAGATAAATAATTACATATTTTTTCATAAATATATATGAATAGATGTGTATAAATTTGTGGACCCATTGATTTTGAGGAAAAAAGTACCAATGCAAAGGAATTACTGAACAAGTCGAGTGAAATTCACCAACCAATGTCAGATATAAATTAGATGATGACCAGTTTTGACTAAATCCTCTGCTATGTTGTTTACTAATTCTAAGCACCACCTTCCACATAACACAGGGGTAATTTAGCATAGTTATGTCCCCTTGATTCTACAAAAATAATCAGTAGTCATTAGAGTTATGTTCAAGAAAAATCCCAGAGGTTAATAAGCATGCAGTCATTTTATACCCATGGGTCTATTAACCTATCCTTTCTTGCAGGATTTATGCACAAAAGTCAGTGGGAGTTTTCTGGGAATATTTGCATGTCTAGTTTCCATTAGAGTTAATAGGAGACGTGCATGTAAATGCCTTTTACGCAGACAGGCAATAACCTTTCTTTGAAGACTCTAAAGAAAATTTCTAGTTCACTCTTAGTATATTAAACCCAACAGACAGTCCAGAGATTTGTCCTATTCTTTATCTGTTTGCAGTAAAATCTTCAGCTCAGAAAACTGTTTTCCCATCTCTTTTTTTCTTCTTCCTCTTACCACTTAACTACAACTGTTTTCCCTCTTCTTTCTATCCTTCAGCTATTTATGTGTAGCCACTATTGGAGACAGGATACTGATCTGAAACAGTCTGCTTGGTTTTATATGATGTTAGATGCTCCAGTATTAGTCCATGTCTTTATTTCACCGTATGCTGGCCTTGCACTTTGGTTTAGCAGAGTAAATCTTCAGGGCTGCAATGCTGATGAGGAAGGGAAGGAACTCCCTCTACTGCTGCTGCACTTTGTGCCTGAGGGGAACACATGTTGTCCTGGGGGGTGTTTCCCCAGTACCCTTAATTTTCCCTGGTTGTTGTGAAGTCTGAAGGAGTGAGACAGCACCAGACTGACCCTAAGAGATAAGGAGAGAGATAAACAGATTCCATGAAGGACTTCGCAGGGGGTGGGCAGCAGAATGGGGACTGACATGGTGAAACAACCATGAAATAAAGATGTTATTGAGTGTATGTGCTTTTGTTACATGTCAGTGAGACTCAGCCCTGCAAACTGCTTCTGAGGAAGGAATGGCCAAGGGAAAATAAAAGACCAGGAGATTATCGGAAAGTAGTTGTCTTAGAATCATAGAATAGTTAGGATTGGAAAGGACCTTAAGATCATCTAGTTCCACCCCCCCTGCCATGAGCAGGGACACCTCGCACTAAACTATGTTGCCCAAGGCTCTGTCCAACCTGGCCTTGAACACCTCCAGGGTTGGAGCATTCACAACTTCCTTGGGCAACCTATTCCAGTGCCTCACCACCCTCACTGTGAAGAACTTCTTCCTTATATCTAACCTGAAGTTCCCCTGTTTAAGTTTAAAGCCATTACCCCTTGTCCTACCACTAGAGTCCCTAACAAAGAGTCCCTCCCCAGCATCCTTGTAGGCCCCCTTCAGATACTGGAAGGCTGCTATGAGGTCTCCGCACAGTCTTCTCTTCTTCAGGCTGAACAGCCCCAACTTTCTCAGCCTGTCTTCATACGGGAGGTGCTCCAGCCCTCTTATCATCCTCGTGGCCCTCTTGTTTCAGATCTCAAGTACCACATCTTGTCCAATCTGTTGCTGGTAATTCCTTAAACAGCAAGCACAGCTGGAATATACCAGTTATAGATCCACTGGACTCCATTCAGCAAAGTCTAATTTCCCTCGAGGTCTTTGAAGAATTTCAATGCTAGGACTTCCATTCTACTTTTTTTTTTTTGGCAAAAACAAGAGAAGATTCCAGCTATGGAGGTGAGATTCTTGCTGACTTGGTTCTTTCTGGGAATGGAGCTACTGTTGTACCTCCTGTTGCTGAACTGTGGTGTGAGGTTGCTGTGTGAAGCTGAACAGATGCTGTGTGGCATCCTAAATATACCATATGTTGCAATGCAGGGGATGTTGATTCTTAAATGTATAATTTGCAGAGCAATTTAGAAACCTCTTGTGACAAATGATTCAGCTCTTCAGAGCTCCTCTCTCTTAATCTGTGTTTGTATAGCAACTAGCATATAGTGCTCTAGTTCATATTTGGACTTTTTTGTATGCAGTTTGTGTTAGTTTTTAAGTTAATTTCTTTGTCACTTTACAGCATAGTGTGTGAATCCTCAAGACAGGGCTACAAGTTATGTCATTTAGTAGTCCAGTGCAGTATAAGATTTGAGAATGCATATCTACATGCTTCATTTATTTTGTTATTATGTGGTCAATGAATATATCACAGCTTCACTGTGGATCTTACAGTGTGTACTTGTATCTTCCTTTTTCCTCCTCAAAACTCTGTCCCTCTTTTTTCTTCAGAATAACATAAAAGAAACAGATGCTTTGATTTTGATGTTCCCTATAGCATTGCAGAGAGAATGTGTCTCTCCTAAGGCAATGCTTAAGGTTGTTCCAACAATTACAGCTTTGAAAAGATTGCTGTCTTAGAAAAGAAACAGTTTTAAATTAAGAAAAAAGAAAAAAAAAGAAAAAAGAACAACAACCAAAACCAAACCACCCCCTCCCTCCAAATCTACTTTGTGTTATATTTTTGGCTCAAAAAATGGCTATGTAATTCATTGCACCTGTAGTTAGTTATCCATTCAAAACAATTGCTATTTCACAGTGATTAGCTGATTTGCCAATATGAGAAGCAGCTGGGTTTTCCATGGCCAAGTGGCAAAGCAGGAAGCAATGAAATCTTCTGAGCCTAGATTCTTCTCTTTTTTAAAGCACACAGAGAAATAATCTTTCTTCTTCAAAATAAGACTTCCTTCAAAAATAAAAATAGCATTACTTAGGGTTTTAAATGGAAAGTCAGGAGTAGCCGTTTTAGAGCTTTCTATGTAAGATAACTTCAGTGGTCAGATAGATGTTCTCAGTGCAGAATAATTGCTTTACTCTTTCTAATGGACAATACTAAAACATTTGGGATACTGTGTGTCCTGAGCTGCTGTGGCACAGTCTCCTGGTCCCTGGCACCTATAACTTTATTGATGTTGCTGTGCTTTTCAAACCAGCTACTGAGGCTCAATGCTGTTGAAATATGAGGAACCATTTGCCATCTCTTGCGTATGTTATGCATCAAATAAAATCTATGTTGAAAAATACAATTTTAAGGAAATAACCTGGCCCTACTTCCACCCTTGCCCATACTGATACATAATGGGGTGAACTTCACTAAGTCAATGGCATTACACAGAAGTAAAATAGGTGAAAATAACTTCGAGAGAACATGCAAGGTACAGGCTATAGTGTTTAGATACCGACTTCTGTTTTCTTTTTAAGAGGTATAGAGTAATTCACTACAGATAAGTGTTTGATGGAGTTTCAGCTCATAAAAGTGTTTCTCCTCTATCTACTCCATCTGTATTCATTCTCTGCATGGGATCCGCTCTTATTAAAGCTGAGCAATGAGGCTGTAAAGGACAGTTAATGGAGGGAAAGCAACTTCTCCCTCTGTTTGCTTTAACAGGTTGGTGCAGTTGTAAGCATGAATTGTACTTTTGAGAAAGCTCTCCAGGAATAGCCACTGCTTTCCAGGCAAAAGTAAAGCATAAATCTCTCATAATTTTTTAAGAGGTTGATGATCATAAATCAGATTAGGCTGGTATAATGGAAGATGCCAACTCCATGGGAACAACCCTGTGTGCTGTTGCAGTGGGTGAGGCTACAGTACTCTTTGGCTGTCAGGTTTGGAAGAAAAATAATTGTTGTCTGATACTTGGGCCTCAATTCAGTTACCTGAGCATAGGCATCTTGTGCTGTCTGAGACACCATAAGGTATCCCAGACACCTAACTGGTTTGATTAAAAAACCCCAAAACAATAAAACAAAACCCAACACAGGATACTCATATCTTTCTGTAGCATCAGCTAGAGATCAGTGGGGGTACCCCAGGGCATCAGTAGTGCACTGAATTGAGCCCATGATGTTGTGAGATCTCTTACATGCCTGAACAGTGAATTCCCAGTCAGACAACCGAGGAAAGATTGCAGCTGACCAAGCGGGCAAAAGAAGAGGCAATTTGATGTCAATCACATTAATTTCAGAAATCTTGTCAAGAGATATTAAAATAAAAAGGAAGATCTAGGCATCAGTGAAGTACATAAAATTGAGTGTGATATGTGACTCAATACGTGATGCCTGACATCACATGAATAACTAAAACTGATAGTACTTTTCAGACCTGGTAATCAGGAGTTAAATCTAGTTTTCTGTACTTGATTGAATTCTCCCCTGAGAATTTCTCTCCTATTGCTTTTTAAATAGAATAGAACAGGTCATTACTAGCTATGGTTAGACTTCAAAGGCTGCTAAAACTGAGCTCACCTTGCAGGTTTTTTGGAGGCTTATTGGAACTTTCAAAATTAGTGTGTTAGTCTCTCAAGGACAAAATGACAAAAGGTCCTTCATGAAAAACTGATTTCCTTCTAGAAGGAAATATAAGAGAATCTCTCTTTATGATAATATTTTTTTCTTCTCAAGAAGTTGGAAGTATAGTGACATTAAAGCATAATAACATAAAATGTAATTAAACTTCATTTAAAAAAATTACCATAGATCATGGTTCAAATTTGGTTTCCATTTAGTGCAATATGGTTGCTGTTCTTAGAACAATTTCCCTCCATATACAAATCATGTGGTAAGTCAGCTTTTAAGAAAGGCAATGTAAGTTCTTGTCTGTATAAGAAAGATGTAATCAACATTTGAATCTCAGCATGGTAGTGTCAGTGGGAAGAAAACTCCCTGCCATAGCAAGCACAGGATCTTCAGAGCTTGAACAGTTTAAACACCAGGAAGTTGCATGGTCTAAACAGCAGAAATCTTTCATCTGTGCTGAATCCTCACCACTAACAAAGACAACAAACTTAAAAGGATGTCTTACTTTGCTTTTTTTCCTCCTCAACCACCTATTTTCTTGTTTCTCTGATCTACATCTGAAAGAAGACACTTGTTCAAAATCACTTTAAGATATGACAAGATAGCAGCAGATCTACATCTGAAGCATTATATTTAGTGGATGCATTTTCTGTTTCCTTATAAAGCCAACAACAGACAAGTTGCTCAAAAAGTTTTGCAGTGATTATAAGACAAAAAGTTCCCACCTTTCATTTTCTATAGCAAAACTGACAAGAACAATTTTAGTAGCTAAACCTCATGTTATAATAGATAGTGCTTTCTTCTTTGAGATGTCCTTTCTACATTTCAACACAAAATTTGAACTACTGAAATTCTGCTGCAGGGTGCAGATCTGCAGGTGAGCAGAATCTCAAGGATTCATAATCACAAATCAAGCTCGGAAGTAGTGTCGAGTTACAGTACACATGCATGCATGCACTTATATATACACTGATCACATTAGAAGAGCAATAAGTAGTGGGACATAGGAGGGAATTACTTGGCCTTCTAGTTTTAGAACTTTTAGAATCCACTGATTTCATAGGTTTAAGCTCTTCTCACCAACTATGGAGGGTAAAAATTTTCTTTTAAAATAAAATCAAATTAAATCAATATCCTTGTGATTTTAGCTATTAGACCCAACCTCAATACAGTAATAATGCCAAGAGCTATGATAAAGCCATAAAAGCTGGGAACCCCACATCTTCTGAGCAAAGCCAAGGCTCCATGTCTTAGTGTGGTGAACTCTGATAATTACTGAAAATAATTCAGGAAAGCTGCTTTACTGGAAAAATAGGAAAAAATAAAAATAAACTGAATCATGTAGCCAGATATTTTGCTACTCAGCTGATGTTTACGAATATATATGTTTACACATATATATATAAGTATGTACATGCCATCTATATATATGTAGATGAGTATGATGAGGCGTATAGATGCATATGAGATAGCAGTAAGGTGTCTTACATTGAAGAAGAGCTTTCCTACTTGAGAAGAGGTGATGAGTATATATTTCCTGGATGTATCACAATATAATAAAGGGGTGTTATAAGCAAGTGCTTATCCTTCTCTTGAGCAAGGAGAGGTAAAAGTCTCATTTTAATATTTTTCAAAGTCAGGATTTAAAATAAAGAACTAAAAATTAAAAAATAACAAGATGGTAACAAAAGGATATTGGGTAAGAAGGATGAAAGGCATCTTATGCATGTGGCTCTTTGGAAGTACAGGAGACATTATTGCACAATACAGCTCAGTTTTTGACTCATTTTGCAGAGGTTCTTGGATTCTACTAGCGTGAAAGGATAATCCTGCTTTGGAAAGAAATCAAATGTATTTGTTCTTCCTCAAATCAAAGTTCCTCCATCAATATCCCTGAGGCATTGGAAGTCCTCAGTCCTGTGATTCCTATCACAGCTGGGAACAGGGAAACACCTGTACCATTTTTGTTTTCCTTCCCTTTCCTGTACCTTTCAGGAAATAAATAGTGGGCTTTGTCTGTGTGCGTATCTCAGGAAACTATTCTGTAGATTACTTTCTTCAGTGGCAATCTACTGTTCTCTGTCCCTGCTACAAGACTATACAGGAGAAAATCCTACATCAAATCATCCTCTCTTCCTGCCAGATTACCTTTTCTTACTATAGTGACTGGGCTTTGACCTCGTCCATTTAAAATGCAGCTGCTGCATTCTTCTCTTTTGCCTGCTAGTCTGATGCTTTGAGCATACAACTCCTTTTACTTTTGTTTTTAATTCCCCTTACCATTTCACTTCCTGCTGTATGTTCTCCTATTCCTCACTGCACAATCTGTTTTACCCTGAAGGTCGTTCACAGCACTCTCTCCCTCCTTGTCTAGTCAAGTCTCTTATCTCGGAACATTAATTTAGCTTGACTACAGTGAGTGAAAGTAATAAAAAATAATTGGTTATTTGCAATACTCCTAATCAAGGTTGTATTCATGTGTCTTTTAAGAGCTATAAGGCAATAAACCTCCCCCCTTTCTTTCTGTGAAATGTATTGAATCCATTGAATCCATCACCAGATAAATATTATACATGAAGATATTTGCTTTTCTTGCACTGAAAGTGTAGATATGCTAAACTTTAACTACTCCAGGAATATTAGGATGTTCACTTACTAAACACAAGCTCCAATTTAGTTCTTGCTTCTCTCATGGCAGAGTTGTCTGAGATTTGGCATTTGACATTAAAATGGACATTTAACAATACGAATAGTAGTACTTTCGTTTAGATTGGTGAAGTCATGACTACTATGAGTGTGTACATTTTCATTTCCTGCATTTGTACCCATTTAAATTATGATCAGGACACAGCAATAAGAATGATATTGTGTTTAGATGCTGTCTTTCTAGACAATGACTTCACTGTTCTTCCAGAGCTTCATGGTCAAAATTATGGCCAACTATTACACTAGAGTTCCTGGTCATCTGCTGAGTTATTCCAGCTGGAGAAAAAACTGGGGAATGAGTTTGTTGTCTTTATAGCTGAGTGTCTGTTATTTTGGGTAGATGGTTTCTTTCTGTTTCTTTTTAAAGGCCATGATTGCATGTCCTTAACATATGAGGAACCAAAAAAACATTTACCCAGGCCACAGCTCCAAGTCTTTCAATCAGCAACCTGGCTTACATTTTCTGCTTTTTCTGAAAACTATGCTAGTAACATTAGTGTCTAGGTGGTAGTAAGCTTTCATTTCAGTCTCTTTTTCACTGTTGCTCAGTTTTCATCACTTCTCACACTTTCGTTTACATAAAATAATAGTCTGGAATGCTCTCCTTAATGTCAGTCCTTCATTTTTCCCAGCAGCCTTGCATTCACCTTTAAGTAGAAAAACGTACCTAACTTTTCTCATCCTAAGTAAACACACCAGTTTCAATGAGGTTTAATCCAATACATAACAGAAATCTAATGCCAATGCAATACCATTCTTACATGTCTACAATATTTTTTAGTCTTAAAAATTTAAGTGTAAAATAATGGACATTTTCTGTTGATCATAAAGTCAATGTTACAACTGCAGACTCACATAACTTTCTGTCTTCCTTTCCCTGCTTCGCCCTTCATTAGCTTTGAGATTTCTCCTCAGTTATATAGAAGCAGTTATATAGAAGGGATTATATTGCAATTGTAGTTGTATCTGAGTAATATTTGAGGGGGGAAAAAAATCACCTTTTTAAGCAATTGGGAACTGTTTTACTTTCCTATAAATCAAAATAGGTGAGCAGCTTTTAGTCTATTTCACTGAGAAAAATAATCATTCTAGGACTGAAAGCAAGTATGGAGAATTCATCTGGAAGAAGTGTTGGTTTTCAGAAAGGTAAAAGAAAATGAAAAGCAGAAAGAAGCCTTGAAATAACCTTATCTACAGAACGAGTCAAATTGATGTCTTCCTGAGTCCTCTTTGAGCTATAGGTATGTTTATGAAGGATGAAGCAAACCATAACATGTTACCTTTGGTCTTGTGTTGTTCTCTGTGTGCTGTTGCTAACTTCTCAGAAGCTTCAGGTACATTCTTGTTTAACGTCAGTATCAAACCTCCCATTCAATTCATTAGGAGCAGCTGGTCAACCTGGCTCTTCAATGCGGTGATTCCATGAGTTTTGTTGTGCTGAGCAGGAGCTAGACTCTGCAAATCTTTCTTACCAGCACAAATAATTTTCTTGTTGAGTCCATTAGTATGTGCTATTGAGCAAGGGATAAGGTAACACCATTTGGTCCCTCAGTTGAAGCAAAGCCAGACCCAAGATGACAACCATTTGAGAAAATCCATTAGCACTGTGCGAAAAGTTAGATTCTGAAATGATGCTGAGTGCATGGACTTCACCATGCTGTAGCTGGTTTTACAGACTAGTTTTGCGCTGTGACCTAACCATGATAAGATTATGAATTGTGTTTATTCACTTAAAGATTAACTAATTCTGGTCTCACATCTTAAAAAACCCTGCCACCTTGAAAGCTACCAACCACATTTTGTCCTTCTCATCAGGTACTGCAGGAGAGGAGGGACACACAGAACAACAGTAAACACAGGCACAGCAAATGGATCTTGAGCTGTCTCTTCTGCCATTGATCCATGTACAGAATCATAGAATTGTTTAGGCTGGAAAAGACCTTTAAGATTGAGTCCAACTGTTAACCTAGCACTGCCAAGTCCACCACTAAACCATGTCCTTACATGCCACATCTACACATCTTTCAAATACCTTCAGGGGTAGTGACTCAACCACTTCCTGTGCAGCCTGTTCCAGTGATTGACAACCCTTTTGGTAAAGAAGTTTTTCCTAGCAGCCAATGTAAACCTCCCTCAGCTCAACTTGAGAACAGAGAATTTCCTAATGCTGCCACTGAAATCCTATTTGCACAATGTAACATTTTCCTTTTGTTGTAGGTATAAAGGACATAAAACTTAAGGTAGTGAAAATAACATTTACAGGGTTGTTTGGGTTTTTAAACCCCAGAGAAAAAGAATATCAGAGTTAGGTTTTCTTTCTTTTTCTTTAAGCTATATTGTTAGCCATAAGAAACATATGATGGCAACTTGTGATCTTTTGTAAGTCTTGCTGTAACACCTATAGAGAACAATGTAAAACAAGGATGCATGCCTTAAATTATATCTCACTTTAGCAAGCTTCAAGAGGATATTTTATAGTAGCACAATTTCAAAAAGCAATACATTCCGTGGACTTTTTAATAATAAATTGTAATTTCTGTGGCTAGCAATTCCCAGTTTCCCCTCTGCTATTATTTTAGCAGCAGTGCATCTTTGAATAAAGTATTTCCTTCCTGAGAGTGCCTCAGATTCTTCTTGCATTCTGGTTACAATCTGGACTTGAAATCACAGTCCTCTGGCTTAAGCCAGGAAACAGCATCACGAGTGGTTGTTCTCAGCCGCACTCTGCTATCAACATACATACTGTTGATTGGTATTAAAGTGGTCTTTATCCAGCAAATACAGAACATAAGAGTATAAAGTTTGTTTCCAGTACAGTTTTGATACCGATGAACACTTTAAGATGCTTAATGCGAACAATATTCACAAACTATTAGTGAGATGAGGAGGAACAAAATTGCAGCCAAAATTCAAAATACATCATTCTGTTATGGAATTTCCAACTTCTGCTTAGCAAAGGGTAATGTGGCAGCACAAGCACTATATTTCCCATTGTCAGTTCTTTTGGTGAGTTACAGATTAACATTCCGGTCCCAAATGAGAGAAGGCTAACTTCTTGTTACTTTTTAATGGTGGATGCAAATGACTTAGATTCAGCAAATTATTTGAGCACACAATTGGCCATTGAATTAAATGGGACTTACCCACTTAAAACTAAACGTGCCCTGCAGGCTGAGCACTATAACACTGAGATATTAAAAATAGATTAGGGTACAGCAGTACAAAAATTGAGACCATCCACCATTTGAAGTACAGAAAGAATTGAGATGCAAAAGAACAAATCCAGCAGATGATGTTTAATACCTTTAGGCATGATGGGATAATAAGTAAGTTATTGTTTTCTCAGCCATTAAAGGAATGCATTGGTTTTAGAGACATTCTTATTTCTAGTGAAATTTTAGTTTTCACAGGAAATACAGACAGATTCTTCCTATGGCTTGCAATGTGTTTGCTAGAAACAGCCATCTGCTTCTTCTGCGTTCTCCTAAGGGGAATAAATTCCTTACATCTGGCCTGTATAATAGGACTTAGTGCCAGATCCAAGACCCAATGAAGTTAAATGATGTCTTTCCCTTAGTCAGGAAAAAAATCAGGATTGTATTGCTTTTATAGCTAACATCTCCTGCTGCTTTTGCTGTTTTTTTGGTTTGAGTCTTATCCTATTCCAGATAATGGGCAGATGTTGCTGCCTATATATCCTTATTTCTAGATTTATGCACAGAAATTCTCTTACCTTGCTGACATAGATGTTCAGTACTATCCATTTTCCAAAGAACTTTTAAAAACTTTTAATTGCCTTAATCTTAGAATCGCTTAGAAAATCAAGAAACTGACAATCAGGTGATAACTTAAAGCATTCTATTTTTGCCAGTTTCTGTACCTATTTTCTATTTAGATAATTATTTCTAATTTATAGTAAGGATTCTATGTCTGGTTGTAGGATTGGAAACGATTGCTGACAGTGTTTTATACTGTTAGTAATTGTCACTATTTGTCCTTTTTTTAGGATCTTCTGATTACTTACTATGTAATAAGTTCTCATTATCTAATGAAATCACCTGGAAATTGTTTATTGAATTCAGCAGATTCAGTCTTAAATGCTTTAGTCATTCTTTTCAAAGAATCAGTAGTAATTTGTTGTCAGTCCAGATCTAATATACATCTCTGAATGTCCCTTGCAATTGTCATCCTGATCCTTCAAGACAATCTTCACTGGCAGAGAATGCAATTATTAGCATTTAAGTGGTAGTTTGTTTTGATGTAAACAGCAATAAGCATCCTCCACAAGAACATTCATTACTGTCTTTCTTCCTCAATGCATGAATGTAACCATAAAAGCCTCATACACCTTTACTCATGAACTCGTCTTTGTATTTTATTTAATGTGTTCTTGAATGCAACCAATTCCTCCATGCTCTGCATTAAAGCACTGCCTTCTGTTTATTCAAATGTCGTTTTAAGGTGCTTTCATTTTGAAGAGCTTTTAATACCCATAAATAAAGAAAGGTTGTGAAGAATGGGACATTTCACATTTTGTGGAGAGTGCCAACTTGTGAAAGAATTAGCAGTGTTGTAGGCGTGTGATGTCTTGCAGTAATGCTTACACCTTGATCTGTATCTGTGCTGGGATACCTTTTCCTCTGAAAGCACCAATGCAATAACTGGTTCCAGAAAAACAGGCTTTTCAATTTCTTCACATCCAACCAGAAAGAGGATCTTGCTATGGTAAGCAATACTGCAGGGTACAACCAGCATCAAGGCTCTCCAGCTCTGTAGCCTCTCAGTTATCTCTAGTGGCCATCTAGTGATCCAATTTTTTTCCTCCATGTGTGCTAAGTGACAGATTTCTACTTCCATGCTATCACCCTGTAGAGTCCTTCTGAAAGTTGTATCGCTCACTCCAAATATTGCTTAGATATTTCACATTTCATAGTGTGAAACTCATCAAAGGCTCTGGGGTATGAGACTCTGCAGAAGCTGGTAATCAAAGCGAGTGAGTGGGAAGGGTGATCTAGCTCCTTCTTAACCTGCTCAAGACTCCTTTGAACATTCACTTGTCTTTCTGCACTAATGGGCTGGTCTTGCTTCCTGTGTCTGAAAGTCCGTGTAGTAAAGGTGGGAGACCCATAACACAAGTTACTAACTTCATATAATAAACACATAAAAGCATTAGTACAGATCACTTTTTTGGCCCTTCAGTTGAGTATTACTACAGACAAAACACATTGTATGGATATGCTTCCATGTCTTTCTATGGATTGAAAGAACGCTTACTTTTCCCTCTGCATCTAAAATTTTTATTCAAATCACCTGATTTTTAGAAATAGGCAAAAAAAGGTTTAAACTCTCCTTCCTAGGTTTGTTGGTTTGGTTTGGTTTGGTTTTTTTTTCCTTAAAATATTTATCTTAAGTATTTCCCTCAAAATACCCATTTCAGCATAACATCTGAGTCTTCCAACCTGGAAAAGTCTTACAAGAAATCATTTTCATATAAAAACCATGTTGGTGACAGTATTTTATAGAACTGAGTCAATTAATGTGAGTGAACAGGCCATTTTTTAAAAAACCTGTTAAAAGTTTGCATTACCACAACTGCATTTCTAAATACAAAGGGGCAAGGGATATGAAAGTGTGAAGCAGGCACAGAGCTTGGATTAGACAAGAAAATCATATTTCTCAAGATAAAAGTGTATTGCTTTCTGTTTTCAATAATGCATAATAGATATTTAGGGTCACAGAATCACAGAATATGCTGACTTGGAAGGGGCCCATGAGGATCATAGGGTCCAGCTCCTGACTCCACACAGGGCAACCTGAAAGTTAAACCTTATGTCTAAGAGCATTGTCCAAACACTTCTTGAACACAGACAGGCTTGGAGCCTTGACCGCTTCCCTGGGGACCTTGTTGCAGTGCTTGACCACCCTTCTCAGTGAAGAACTTTTCCTAATATCCCATCCAGTCTTCCCCTGACATAGCTTTAGGCCATTCTTTTGTGTCCTATCACTGGACACCACAGAAAAGAGATAAGCACCTCCCTTTCTTGTTCCACCTCATGAGGAAGGTGTAGACAACAAGGAGGTCATCCCTCAGTCTCTTCTTCTCTACACTGAACAAACCTAGTATCCTTTAGATATCAGGGTCAGATTAATTTGTGCTGTAACTATTAGTTTCAAAAAACTTACAACAAGGATGTGTTTTGCCCTTTATATTTAGTATTTCACTAACTAAAATACAGTAAAAATTGGATTTTTTTCAATTAAATGGATAAATAATATTAATACCATAAAAGAAATTTGCATTTATATAGTAGTTCTCATTGACAAAGGATCTCAAAGCGATTTGCTGATAGCCATGTAAATTTCTGATTAAGAATTCTTTTTCTGATTATTTCTGCTTAAATGTGTGTCTTGTTAATCACCAGAACTTCAGGCTACAGTAATTAATTGTGACATACTCCAGTCTACAGCCTTACAAATTATGAACCGGATTTGTAACCACCTACTGCTATCTGAATCCTTACTCAAATGGGTAATCCCACTGAATTCAATGAAGCTCTAATTGTTCAGTAATGTATTAAAATGTTGTATAGCTTAGACCTGTGAATGTCTGAGACAATTCCATCCTTAAAGTTTAGTAAACTATAACATAAACACTAAGATACTATTAGCTCATTTTTCATCTGGAACCTAACAGAAAAATTAAATCCTGAAAAGGGAAAGATCCTTCTCAGAAACATGTGTCAGCCCTCATGTTCTGTTACTAGTTATTGGGCAGTGTTGAGGGGTGGCAGAAGTGGTACTTCTGACCTGCTGTACAGAAACATGAATTATTTTACAGACCCTGTTGTCCTCAAACAAGGGCCGCATGACTGCTGTAAACTATTATTACAAAGTATCATGTATTACAACTTTTTACTTGCAATTTCTAGTATGCAGATGTAGATGGTGAAGGAGTTGGAAACTTAATCTGCTTTTGTGAAAGTTTCTCTTCAAGATTTTTACACAGATATAAAGCATGAGAGAGGCAGTTCCCGCAGGAATATACAGATGAACAAGAACCTTCCTTGTTTCCCATCAGCTAGAAAAAATTCTTGTAAAAAAGAAGTGCTAAAACCTAAATGGGGTGGAAAAATTGTCAGTAGCTCATTAAAACGGAAGCACAAAATGGTACTTCTGGCTTTCAATAACAGTTTCTTAAAACAAAAATTGAAATTTAACTTTGCGTTTGAAACATTCTGCATGTTTTAATCTCTATGAAGTTTCTCACCATGTTCAGAAGAAACATGAGTACCTCACCACAAAGGCACTTTGGCAGGAAAGAACCAGATGTATTTACACAATCAAAGGCTATTACTGTCACTATCAGAACTTTTTATCACTTTTCTCCTGGATATGTCAGTTCTGCATTTTCAGATAGCAATTTCACTTTTGTTTCATCCCAGCTATTGGAGAGCTGTCATGGAGCCCCTCATCCATAGGGCCACTTTTTCAAGCAGATGATTGCATTCTGATTTCAAACACCCTGATCTTCATTCATCTGCTCTCCCTCTTGGAACCAGTTTAATCTCTTATTCACATGCCTCATGTTTGCTGAATTCAGGAAAACTATTCTGGATTTGCCATGAGAGCAACATTTCATAAATTTATTTTGCAAGAGAAATTGCATGCAGTAGGAATAGATTTTACACTGATACTCTTCCATGTGTCCTACAAGCCTAATCATAGTTAGGGATGCGACTTTGTAATGGATAACAAAGGAACTGTCATTGCTGTGTGTAGGATCTTGTTTTGAATCAAAATCAGCATGAATGCTTGTTTGAGGTGTTGTCTTATGTTAGACATGTGGAAATTAATGACTTTGTAATGGAGACATTCTCTCTTCCAAACAAACAATGAGAGCAAAGTTGGAAGAAAAGCTGGAAGGGAGTTAGTGTATTAAGAACCTTTAAGAACTGAAGCAATGACTGCCAATATTCCTTTTACATTTGATTTTAGCTTAACATACAAATAAAAACATTAGATTCCACCCCCTTGTCTTGTTTAGACCCAGTACTCAGCACCATGCAGCTGTTCTCTCACCCCTGCCTTTCCCCTGCCTTTCCCCTGCCTCCAGGCAGGATGGGGAGGAGAATAAAAAGAATGCAAACCCCACATGTTGAGATAAGAACAGTCCAGTAACTAAAATAAAGTAAAATATAGTGATAACAGAAAGAATATCAATAATAATAATAGGAAACAACAAGAGAAAAAAGGAAAGCTCAGAAAATACAAGTGATGCGCAGTACAGTTGCTCACCACCTGCCAACCGATATCCAGCCTGACCCCAGCAGTGATCAGTCACTTCTCGTAACTCCCCCCAGTGTATGTACTGGACATGATGTGCTGTGGTATGGAATACCCCTTTGGCCAGTTTGGGTCAGGTGTCCTGCCTCTGCTCCCTCCTGGCTTCTTGTGCCCCTCCTCACTGGCAGAGCATGAGACTGAAAAGTCCTTGATCAGAGTAAGCACTACTGAGCAACAACTAAACCATTGGTATGTCATCAGCATTGTTCTCAGACTAAAGCCAAAACACAGCACTGCACCAGCTACTAGGAAGGAGAAAAATAAGTGTTACAGCTGAAACCAAGGCACCTCTCCAAGACCTACTTAGAGATAGCAAACTCCTTTTCTTCAGGTAAATTCCTCTTTTCTTCAAGTGCTACCTCTGCACCTCTTCTCTCTCCTGAGGCAGGCTGCAGAAACTAGGAGCCCCTTCATGTCTTTAATATGCAGGCAAGGTGCTGAATGGAGGCATCAAATTACTAATGCAGAGCTAAGAACGAGATATGATTCATTCATTCTTAGACTTTCTAGTCCTGCACAGCTGTCTGATCAAGGTGATATTCAAGGAAGGTAGTTTTACAGTGTAACAATAATTTTTATGTAATTTTTTTCAAACATTTTGCATTTTAATATTGGTGCTAATTTTTGCAGGACAAAGAACATGTACTTTAAAAACTGAGGTGGTGAAACAAATTATTCACCAAGTCTCCTTCATATCTTAGAAGTATCAGAATAACTGTCAAAGCTTCCAAGTTGGAAACAAGTTTGATTTCTGGCATCTTTACATTAAGGTATATATAGGCACAGCAAATGGGACACACTGCAGAGACCCCTGAGCTAATATCCAAAAATTTGTCTCCAAAACTGAGAGCAGGCCTCATCAGATGAATGTGTGCCTCCATTTGATGCTGCTCCTAGAATCATAGAATAGTTAGGGTTGGAAAAGACCTTCAGATCATCTAGTTCCAACCCCACTGCCATGAGCAGGGACACCACACCCAAGGCTTCATCCAACCTGTAATTGAACACTGCCAGGGATGGAGCATTTACCACTTCTTTGGGCAATGACAAGTTGTCCTGGGTTCAGCTACAGCAGTCATTTTTTTCTCCTTCTTAGTAGCTGGTGCAGTGCTGTGTTTTTGACTTTCAGTCTGGGAACAACGCTGATAACACCGACGTTTTTAGTTGTTGCTCAGTAATGTTTACTCTGATCAAGGACTTTCTCAGTCTCATGCTCTGCCAGGGAGGAGGGGAAGCCAGGAGGGAGCAGAGACAGGACACCTGACCCAAACTGGCCAAAGGGCTATTCCATACCACAGCACGTCATGCCCAGTATATAAACTGGGGGCAGTTACCCGGAAGGCCCAGATCGCTGCTCGGGTCGGGCTGGGTATCGGATGGCGGGTGGTGAGCGGTTGTGTCCTTTTCCCTTGTTATTCCTCTTATCATTATTGTTGGTAGCAGTAGTGGTTTGTGTTGCGGGAGTGCGGTTATCTCAACCTGTGGGAGTTACAGTCCTCTGATTCTCCTCCCCATCCCTCTGGGAGTGGGGGGAGGAAGAAGCGGGGAGGGAGTGAGCGAGCGGCTGCGTGGTTCCAAGTTGCCGGCTGGGCTTAAACCATGACACAAGTATATCATTGCATGAGAGCTGTGTAGCTGCACAAAGCCTATACTGATAATTCATAATAATTTTTATATGCTTTTATAAAACAAAAGAAAGGAAGAAAGAAGGCAGTGTTTGGAATTGGAAAAAAGTCCTCTTAAATAGTAGCCATTTGCTTTTAAAAGCATTATTTGCTTTGATTGTTTTTCTGTCTGTAGAATAACAGATAAATAATTCCAGATTTTGGTGCATGCTATTCTCATTTCTACTTCTAAATAGAAAAAGTTCATATTAACTGGGTAAGAAGTATATGGCAGGCAGGATTTAGATGTTTCCATCATGGAGAATCCCATAGAAACCATGAATCAATTGTAGAACTGAAGTGAACTTTGGCTCCAGAAGTTTCTGAATGGCACAAGCCTGAATGCAAAATGTTCAGAAGATTTTGAACTGGTAGTAGTAAACCAGATATAACTGTGGGTTATTCCTGACATGGAATATACATCTGATTTGATATAAATTAAGGCTGGTTACACATGTTGAAGGATGACACTGGAATTGTTACGGATCAGATCAAAGATACTCTACAGCATCTGGGTAATGGTCAAAGTTACTTTTTAAAAAGGATTATTCTGTCTCTAAAATTCCATAAATTCCATTTACGGTTTTGATTTTTATTCATCTCTAGTTATAGACATAGTTTCCTTCTTTTTTTTTTTTTTTATTACCCTTCTTAAACCAGTTTCATCTTGTTATGCTTAATGAAATTACAATCCTTTTTACTCCACACATTTTTCAGAAGATGCATGCATTTTCATACTAATGGCCTGTGCACTGCTAAGTAATCCATGCCAGACCTAGTACAGTTAATCTTTCCCTGTTTCTGACAGAATTAATAGTAAGAATTGTTTTGCTACAGTTGAGTATAATTTCCTATCTGGGGATATAATTATTGTCTGACAAGATATTAAGCAAACACTGAATATTGCATTGAGAATGAAGCCTTCTAAACAGTTCCTAAATTTACATAACTTATATTAATTAATTAATTTTCTGCTAACAATACAACATGTGCAGCTGTGTTCAGTGTAAAACTTCCCCGTCTGGTAGCATCTTGGAAAGAGCATAGTGGGAACTCTCGAAATACAACAAACAAATCCAAGACCCTCAGTCAACTGCAGCAAACTGGATCAAAGTGCAGGAGCTCTCCCTGCTCTCATGGCCATTCGAGCCAGGTATCTGTCTTTTCATCCTGAGCTGGCAGAGAGGAGGAGCATTGGTAATCTTGGAAATCATTTTCAAATCCCCAAGGATTTCAGAATCTCTGTGATGGACTTGTAACACAGTGCCTATTGTTTAACAGTGAGCCTGAGTACAGTTCTCTTTGCAAATAATCAGTATTTCTATTGCAGTTGTATGTATCAGGACCCTGAAGGGTGCTAAGCTCCCTTCCTTCCCAGGAAGATGCATGCAAGCCATATCAGATTAGGGAGAGCAACACAAGTAGAGCCTCTAAATATTTTGCTAGGATATCACTTCGCAGCTCTCAGTGGTGCTATGGTGTAGCCACAGGACTATGTCCTTACAGCCCATTTTAGAATTTAGAAGTATCTAGAGAGATGATCAAAAGATAAATTGATCAGAGAAAGTTTACTTCTTTTTATCTGTATGTGCTGTAGCATATAGGGAAACAGAGAGTGAAACAAGGACTGGAGGTTTTATTATCACAGTGGGACAAAAGTTTCTCAAAGCTTCAGTCCTTACTTTTAACATCTTTCTTCGTATGGTTTGTATCCTTGAAACAGACCTTAGAGCTGAAAATGCCATGTGACAAGAAGTGAATTTACTATGTTATCATCATTAGCTGAAGCCTACTGGCCATCAAGAACCCACAAGGAGACACAGCCATGCAGCACTGTGCTGCCATACTAACTCTCTTCTCAATTCTTTTGGGTAGAGGCAATCTTTGAAAAAAGGAGGCACATCATCAAAATCTACTCTGCTTCAGTGGCTCCCAGCTTCCCAGAGCCCACAGGCGCTATGAGGAACATAAATCAGAGTTTCTTTGAACTGCTGGCTTCAGCATAAACCAGCGTACTTAGGACAGATTATACCTTTGTTTAGAGCAATTCTTTGTGCCATAACATGGAGCATGGCAATAATGTCTCAGGGGTTTTTCCACAGTTATGTGCTCCCGCCTTAGAGTTTTTGACATAGTACCTACCTGTCTGTGTCAGTAACCCTTCTTCTTGGTGAGTTCTTTTCATCTGAACTATATCCCTTTTGTTTCAGGATCAGCTTTTAATTCTCTGGTTTCAGTTTCTAATTGATGCCTCTCCTGTATGTCTCTAATCTTTCCTTTGACTACCTGGATACTCTGCTCTTACTTTGAGACCCAATTTCATAATAACATTTGCTTGTCATCTGATGATACTTCCCCGTGTTTCAGGATTTGTGTTAAATGAGTTGTGGACTGGACCCTTTTTCCTGGGGGCTAGTTGCATATGATTGAGCTTAAAAGGCAGTTTGAAAGACTCTGTCCATTCTTATGCTCCTAACAGTACACATAACACTCTCCTGAAATCTGGATTGTCTGGGTAATTTTTTTGCATGGAATAGTATGTTTGCATGCTTTAAAAGTGGTTGACAGGCAGGAGGATTAGATTCAGGAGGGTTTTCTGGTGTGGTTACTGATAGCACTTGTGGAACCAAAACAGTTCTGAACTTTTAGAAAACATTTTCTCTAGTTCTTTTTTGCTTCCTTGAAGTTCTGGGAGAACAAGAAACCAATTAACCAAAAAAACCCTTGCCTACTTTTAATCAAAAGCACTGTGATCTGGAACTGCTTCTGAGAAGGAGGAAGGAGACTCATTTAACTTTTATATAATCATTGTTTTCAGTGATTTGTCTCTGAATGTCAAAGTGAAAGAGTAGAGTCAAATCTGCACAAAAGATAGAGGCATCAAACAGGCTCTTCAAATACGTTCTTCTCCTTAAAACACTTCATTGATCCCAAAATCAGCAGGCGGCTGGAAAGCTTATATTCACACAAGTGTGTGTTGCCATTACTTTTCTATATTGGACTTCTTCCTGAAGCTGTTTTTTTGTGGTTTTTTGGGTTTTTTTTTTTTTTTCATTATACATTGAAGCATACAGTACTTTGGTGCCCTTTGACTGAATGTGAATAAAGAGATAGCAGGCAATAAAAATGCCAGTTGTTTTGATGATTGGAAAAAAACCTCAAACCCAAAAATAAAAAAAAATCAACTACCCAAACATAAACAAAGAAACAAGAACCAACAGTATGAGGTAGCTACCAGTCTATGGCAGTTCCTCTATGGTAGTTCTTCAAATGAGTTCTGATTCAGGCTTCTGTCATATAAAGAGGGATTCACTCTTATTCAAAATTAATAAACCAGCCTGATGCTAGTTTTGGACTCTCTGAACTATCAAGTAGAGTTTCAAGTTGGATGGGAAGACTCTGAGAATAAAGAGAATCAAATAATAAGGTAATTAATGTCTATGTTCTGGTGTCATCTTGGCAGCATAGTGTTTCTAGAGCATGACCTATGGAAGTTCTCTGCAAAAGATCAATGGATTTATTTTTTTTCTCATCTTAGTTCAGGAACAAGTGTCTATTATCTGACCACTTGGAAAGACAGAACAATACTTGCTTCTCAAACAGCATATGCTTAGCTGGAAGTGGGTGGTGACTGCCACTGACTGTGGTGACACTTCATCCTCCTGTTAACCAGATACATCCATTTGTTCAGTAGATGTGCAAGGTCAAATGAGCGCCTGGAAACACCTATAAGAAAAGGATGGACCCATCAAAAGTAGTGAATTGACCAGAGCTCAGGCCGTCTGGAGAGTAAGAAGAGAAGAAAAGGGGTTGCCATGACTGCATTTCAAGATAATATAAAAACCCAACTACTTTAAAATTATTCTGAAAGCTGGTATGAAAATTTTAAGAATGTTAGAAACAAAAGTGTTTTCTCTAGTGTCTTACTGAAATGTATCCGATACCATTTGATGAAACATTGAAGAATAGATGCAGCAAAACTATTTTTCTATTTTTAAAACTTTTAAGGGACTTCTTTATTAGCCTTATAACTGCATGGTCTTCAGTTCACCTTCTTTTCTCCTCTTGCCCCATAACATTGATATATCTTTCCTCTAAAGTCATTCTCTGTCTGGTAGAAGGTTTGGAGATGAAAAATATGCCAGCTAGAAAGTTTTCTGTGGGAAAAGATGAACTTCAGGATTTTCAGCTAGAAGAATGGAAAGAAGTAGTTTCACAAAATTCCATTGCTCCAGATAGCAGAGCAATGAAGTACAGAGAAAACCAAGGTGTGCTGGTGTCTTCCTCAGCTGCGAAAGGTCAGCAAGGGGGCTCTGGAAATAAAGTGGAGAGGTGAAGGATGTGAGGAACGTTGAACTACAACTCCCATGAGGCCTCATGGGAGTCTGCATTGTCATGAAAAGCACTGGAGACCCAGCCCTAAATGTAACTTTACAGTATATTACTTCCAGTTGACACAGTTCATAACATTTTATTCTCTCAAAGGCATTGTCATTTGTTTTTTTTATCTAATTTAGGATAAGAACTAATGATGAAATAGGCTTTCTGAAGGCAAAAGCTCTGTTTTTCTGCAGTCTCCAATTCTAATGGTCTTAAATGACACAATCCAACATTTACTTATTTTCTGAGGTCTCCTGAATCATTTGGTGCAGAAAAGCAGCAGTGAGTGAAACAAGATAGTCCTATTGAATGCCTGCCATTCATGGAAAAATGGCATTGAGAAACTTTAGCAGAAATCAGTGTTATTTATGATCACCTGTATGAACCCATATTATGTATTTCTAATGAATTTGATCTATTTTTCTCCATGACCATTTCTTTACTAGTAAAACTGGCAGTTTTAAACAGTTTTAAATTAAAACATATCAAGAAATAGAATAAATAGAATGTCTTGCCTACAAATGCTGATCCTGCTCCCACTCCTTTTACTAAAGCAAAAGACCTTTATAATTCATTCATGCCTGTGTAGTCATGACTTACGGAGCTTTTACATTCATGAGAGGAACATAATACTCACCTTTCATGGGTGAAATATTTTATATGGACTTGAGATTTATTGTCTATTGGTCTCTCTTGAAATACTCATCATAAAGATGTAACAAAAAATGTTGTTCAAGGGTTAGATTTCTTTACAGAAATTCCAGTGGTTAATTCCAGACCACTGATGAAATTTGATGAGTTTCTCTCTCACTATTTTGGTTTATCCTGACTTTACAGCTTTATTCTGATTTTCTTCATGTTCAGGTTGGACATGATGTGCCAAGACATTATGTGGGGGAGTAACCTGAGGATACTGTACATAACTATTTCTAAACACAGCTATTACAGAGTATGGTGTTTACAGGTAGACATGAATTGCAACCTGAGGAAGAGACTCTCATTAATAGTATGGGTCAGCAAGTAGGTGTCAGCACCTCAAGACAGATTCCACCAAGCTAAACAGTCTGCACTGTGTGGCTGGTTTAAAGAATTCCAGAAAGGATTTTGAACAGGCTATTCAAGAATAGCAATTATGCTAGAAATAAAGCCAAGTGAAGCAGTCAGAAGTCTCATCCAGGACTCATCAAAAGTACCAGTGAAATACATTTATGTGTAATGAAGTTCATTACCTTACAGCTGGATGCACATGTGTATATTGTTCAGACCCATGCACATGTGAGCAGGGTACCAGTATTGGTATGTGGCCTGTTTTCGACTGTGTGGCCCATATCCTCTGCTTTCACTGAGACTCCAGTCCTGCCATCACAGTAACATGCACTGTGAAATTACCTTCATACATTACGTTAGGTATGCATATGAGTATTTTAAAGAATTGAATCTAAGGGCCAAATACACAGAATTGTATTCACACAGGAATGTGAAATGCAAATACGCAGCTGGTAGGATTCACAAAAGCACATAAAAGCTGAGAAGTAAAAGTATCATGAGGCACACAAAAATCCATAAAATTCTGGCCTGAACTGAATGACCTTGTGCAAGATATGTTAGCAAATTTTCTTACATTTCAAAATACCAAGAAAGATCTCAGCTCTCCTGAAACTCTGTCTCTGTGTGAATGTGCTGGGATTTTTAGGAAATCTGGACATAAGGTCAGAATATTGATTTTCTCCATGTATTACTGAAAGCAATAAATGCTCCTCAGAAATTAAAGAATTCGAGCAACTTCTTTGTGTGTAGGTTTATCCTTATGTATCTCTAATGTATTATTGGCATTTTCAGACAGGTATTTTTAGGCTGACTTAATGTTCATATCACATTCAGACAAGTTCAGATGAAATTTGATGTACAAAGGTACATGTACAAATAGGGAGACAAGTACATTATGGCTCTTACATAAAATATTGGAGTCTGAAACATGAATTAGGCATTGTCATAATTCTAATACTGTAGAGTTGAAGCATCTTACTGCTTTGGAGAAAGGGGTTTTTTATCTGTTTTAGTTCTGTTTCTCACTTTACTGCTGACAAAAATGTATTGTGTAACACATCATTAGATAATTACTTGATTACAATTTAATTTCTTCTGCAGAATCTTCCAGAATTAATGTACTTACAGTCTAAAACTTTCTGTGGGTGGTATTATTAAGTTACTGTATTTTAAACAGATTGCATGATTATGATTATTCTATTAAAATACCAATTGTTCTTATGTGTATGCTTGCTGGCAAGGAAATAATCAGAAAATGTTTACTAAGGCCACAATCTGAACTGCACACTACTCCTCGACTATCTAACCTGTAATTTTAACACATTTTTCCCTTCACTAACACACGCTGCGGTTATATTAAAAGTATAGCTAAATTGCACAAAACCCAGAAATTCTGAAATGAGGCATTAGTAAAACTGGCAGTTCTTTCCACGTGTATGATTAAATATTTAATATTAGAGAAGTGCTACAAAAAAGAGGGAAGAGGTGAGAAAGAAAGATCTGAGCTCTTGACTTTTCTTGTGCATCATCAGCAAGAAGACTTACTAATTTCTTTGGGGTGATACTTGTGTGGTGTCACCATTGACTGGTTTAGGTGCTACCAATGCAGAAAAGTCCTATTTCTGGAGAGTCTGGAGCGCCGAGATGCGTCTCTGCAGAGAGGCGCCTCCAGCCCC
>NW_009912297.1:0-17075 GCF_000696875.1 Nestor notabilis
CCCTAACTATTCTATGATTCTATGAAATAATTTTTAAAAACTCAGAAAAATGAAACAAAACCTCGCTGAATTATTGCACACATCAGCAAGCATAGCATCAGCACAAGAAAAAGCACTTGCTTCCTAGAGAACACTTGCAGAAATGAGGAATAACCATAGCTTTTGGTTCTGTTGGTTTTGTCACCATCTGCTCTCAAAGCCAAGGAGAACACTACTACACAAGCAATCCTCTTGGCCACAGGCATGAGAGACAACTCCCATCACAGCTTTCTGTCTCTGTTCTACCTCTCAAGACAAAAAAGCAAAAATAGGACAAGTTCTTTTCCAGGCCTTTTATATCCCAAAAGAGATGCCTCAGGGCCCACTTCAATCTTCTTCACAGGTGATTCTTCCTTCTGCAGGCATTCATGCCAACATCCACAGCCTTTTCCAACCTTCTCAGCCCCACTGCTGCCTCCCCCTCTGGATGAAACCCAGCTGGTCCATTTGGCATTGTTCACCCCACTTCATTTAAAGAAGCAGTAAGGTTTACTGGTGCCTTAGTAGCAAATGGGAGTAGCAGTGGAGTAATGGGGGAAAGAGCCTGGAAATGCTCGGCCCTCCAGAAAAATCTCATGCCATTAAAGATGGTGCCATTTTGTCCGAGCTGGAGGTGGGTCAGCCTTCACAAGCTGTATCCTGTTTTGCTGGAGTCAACAAAACCAAGTCCATTGACTCCAGTGGACAAAGAATTCAGCTGCAAGGGAATATAACAGTAAATTAGCCTGTTTCTTGACACATACTGATAAATCCAAACAGCACATGCTCTCCAGTCCATGATTAACTATCATTTCTACCTGCTCCCATCTCTGGTGCTTTCAATTATTGTTCAGAGTAATTAGGATGGCTTGGGAAAGAGAAATCTGCTAGTAGTGATGTATACCCACAGACACAGGTGTTCATGCACACATATTAAGTGAACTGACAGGTATTAGCACTATAATGATAAATACTGAGACAATCAGCTATGACAAAGCAGATTTTCATGTTTTCCTTAAAAAATAAAGAGAGCTTTCAGGCCCTGTGTGTCATATCAGATGTAGAAAACAAAGGTACTCATGACTCACGTCCACTAACTGGAAAGCATTAACAGCCAGCCACACCTGAAAACTGGGCTGCAAAATAAGACATATGAAAAATTACCCACAGGTTCTGGTACATCTCTGGCAAGTATCAAAGGACTGATGATTTCTACTATTTTTTTAACACTGCCAAATATCACACAATTCAGACAATCTGGACTCTCATTAAGATAAAAATAAGTTCCCAGAGTGCTGAAGTGTTTCAAAGCAGGTGTCTTTTAAGAATCAAAATCAAAGGCAAGTGAAACCTGAGTCTGTAAAAATATGTATGTTCAAATCAGTCTCAAAGTTTTAGAAGCTCAACTGCTAGTGTGTGTGTGTGAGTTTGTGTGTGCATGTTGGTGTTAGAAATAGAAGATTATCATAGCATTGTGGGATACACACTTACCACTGACAAATCCCAGAGCTAAACACAGATGTGAATGAGAAAGGGTATATAACCCTGCCAAAGACCTAAAATCATTGCAAATACAGAGTTTATTTTTCTAACCCATAAGAATTGCTCAATTGGATGAAAACTGCTCTAGAAGCATAACACTCAGAGGCCACATGCGCTCTCACATTACTGTTTGGACACCCTTGGTGTGGGTAGAGGAATAGCAGAAAATAACCAAGCCCACAGTATACTGGTTGTTTAGAAGATAAAAGCCAAGCCAGCATGAAGATTGACATTAATCAGTAGATGCACAGAAGCACAAGCCCCAGCACAGGACAGCTAAATCCATTCATCAATATTATGATGCTACTAAGTGCTTACGCTTGTCCTGATACTAAAAAGCTCTGATGGAACAAGCCATTCTGTGCAAGGATTTTCCAGTACTTGTCGCATAAGGTCCATTCACCTTTCTAAAACCTTAGCCATGCAGTTTGCAGGAGCAAGATGTCTGCCCTTTCCTGCACTGCTGCTTTCCTCTCACAGTGTGAATTACTGGTGCTGTGAAAGCCAAAGGCTCCCTGTCCGCTGCCAGATGGCTGCACAATGTGCCCTGAATGTCACGTGGGAAGGTGATCTGCTGCACACCCCTGTCCCCATATCAGCCCGTCACCACCAGGATCCTGGCATACCTCCCCTCGCACAGTTTGGCCAGTGAAACCCTGAAACCCAGGGGAAGGTGTGAGAATAGGGGAGTGGGCACACACAGCAGTGGTTGACAAAAAGCCAAGGACACTGATTTTGCTTCCAGTATGAACTACTTCAGCTCGAACATTGACACAATTAGTGGAAGTGGAAACTCCTTCTTAGGTCATCTTGTCCACTCTCCTGGAAGCCAGATCAGAGAGGGAGAGCATTGCCCATCTAACAGTTGTTGTATGGCTCTCAGATAATGATTTACATACAATATTTATTTATTTTAAAATAAGTTTTCAGGGAGAATCAATCAACCAATACACAATGACAAACTGGCACTGTTAATATTTCATCTGATCGTTTGTCCAGTCTTCTATGAAAATCCAGATGAAAGGAAGTTCTTCCCCTAGGCCTTTACTCTCCAGGCTGCCTGCAGCTGCCTCAGGCTCTGAGATTTCCTTCACGTATTGCATTATTCTTAGTTGCAAACTCATTTGCTTCATAATGTTCATAATCTACCAATGAACCATGACTTCAGTAGACACCTTCCTAAATTAAAACTTCATTGTTTGGGGTGGTGGGGGTTACCTGTCTTTGTATGCAATCTTCTAGGCTCCCAAACATTTCTGGACTCTGTCTTTCATGTTAATGCACAGAGCTGCTGCCATCAGTAGTTTTTTGTTATCTGAACCTGTGGAAATAGAATAACCCACATAAGGCAAAAAAACCAGTTAATATAGCACTTAAACCCATTATGTTTAGGATAGTAATCTACCTTTGGAAAAAAAAAAAAAAAGTTGGGGATACAGAACTCAAACAGTCTATTTCTGCCTGGAACATCTCAGCTGTGAGAACGTCAGCAATAGGACCAGTCAGCCTGCATTTCTCAGGCCGAGCTGCTCTGTACAGGCAAGGCGGGCATCTCTGGGATTTTGGGACACCCAGAGGCTGTGGCAGAGCAGAGGTAACTCTTCCCCCTGTTGCACCGCCAGACATCAGGAAACTCACAGCAGATGCACAAACTTACTACATTTTTGGGACTCAACAGCAATATGCCCTCTTGCTCCAGAGGGGGACCACAGATGAGAAGTATTTTAGGGTGCCAGTTTGGATCCACCACCCAATTTACTCAGACCAAAGGCAGACATCACTCCTTGGAGCAACTGTAGCAAAGACACACTGTGGGAGTAACACATCTGTACATAATAAGACCACTGGACCCTGTTACCACCATCTTACCACAAAAACCATAGCACCATCCTTATGTTCCATACTGTGCTACACTGGTATCCCAGAAGAGGGCTGAGAGAGAGACAGGGTGTGCAGTGGTCACAGCACCCACAAGTTACAGAAAGCGGAGGGAGAAGAGAACCCCGCACAGCCTTGGTAGGATCAGAATGCGATTTAGTGCGCAGCTTGCACTGCTTTCCCTGGGGTTTAAGCATGCGCCGTTGTGCCATTGGGCACAGTGCACAGAGCTCAGCCCCACAGGGCACAGTCAACTACAGCACTGGCTGCCATGATCCCGCACAGCGAGGCCAACCCCAGGGGACACGTCCCTTTCTCACTCTCATGGCTGACAGGGATGCCAGCAGCAAAGTGCCCGGCTCCTGCCTGGCAGGGTTGGCAGGGCAGCGTGGCAGGAGCAGGTGAATTCATCCCTCCCAGCCATGGCTGGAGGATGCAGTGAAAGACCAAGAGGGATCGCCTCCCCCATATCCCTGTTTATTTTGGACAGCAGTGACAGAGATTCAGAGTTTGTTTTCGTTTCATTCCCTTCATAATGCTGAGAAGTCCCAGCACAGGGACAAGCCATGCCAAAATGGGAGGGCATTTTTAGAGCCTTTAGCTCAGTCTCCTCCAGAGTAATAACATATTTTGTGAAGCAACAGTGCGAAGAATTTTCCTTGGCAGACACCTACATCTCCTGCCTGCTAAGTCCATCTCCCACAGCGCCTGGCCTGACACAGGGAAGTGACACTTCTTGTGCAACCGAGGACCAGCAGCACATGCAGCCCATGGCCCTCAATTCCACCAGTGCCTTCTACATCCACAGGGACTGACAGGTCGGCACTGCCATGTCGGTCAGAGCTGGAGTTTGGAAGAGACTCCTTAGGGGTGTCCAAGACCATCCCCAGCCAGAGCTTGCTCGCTCAGGGGAGCATCCATCTGTTTTTACACAAAACCAGCTGCAAGGGAACTTCAGTATTGAGCAGCAGACTTAACTATCCATCCTGACAAATCCTACGTGGATAATCCCAGGCTAAGAGAGGTGTGGGACAACTATTTTCTCTGCGTGTCTTAGTAATAAAAGGCACAATGCCCAGGGAGAGGGATTATGCTTGTAACCTAGGGCTTATGGAAAAAATGGATGTTATTATCTTACCCTGTGAGAAACTGGGATCAAAATATTGATGTTTTTCAGGCTCCTCTCCAGAAGCAAATGAAGAAAGCATGTGAGTGGTCTCACATGAAAACTCTCCTCCTGAACACACCCAGATTTTGAGAAAGCTTGGGATTTTATGACTCATACACTTTTTCCATCCCCACCCCCTCAGCCCAAAATGAACAAACATCACTTGCAGTTGCTATGTGAAACAGCATATTTCCTTCACACATCATGGATCACGCTGAAGGGCTGGGACATGCACAGATATCATCCTTGCTGTACTGGCTGTAACTTCACACTGTTTCGGTAAATTAAAACAATATTCTAAGTCAAACACTGTAGTCGCAATTCCAGTGTTTATATTCATGGCACGTTGATAATTTTTCTGACATTTTGATAGGAGCTAAATCAGTGGCAGAAGATAATTACAGAGACCAACATAACAACAGCTTGTTTGTGTATATCTGTGTCATGTTACCAACATGACTTATTGTGGTCTGGATCAATTTTGAAAAAGAGATTAAATGGATGAGAATACATTACTTTCCATTGCTGGCAGCAATAAGCAACACTACAAACTTAGAATAATATGTTGTGGTAAAGGTGGCAAATCAACAGAAAACAATGAAAAGTCTTCTTGGTCCAATACCCTCAAACTTTTTAATTTATGAAGACATCTACACTAAAATGAGACCTGATTTTAGGGGCTGGGGTTTTTTGGTTGGGGTTTTGTTTTGAGATCAACCATTCACCCAGAAGAATTTTAGCCTCTCTTTATTTCAGACTATGGTCCTTACTGCGGCTGGAGTAGTACACTGACAATTTACTGCCATCTTTGACGTGGAAGGCTGTCTGGTCTAAGTGCAGGGCCACTTACAGTGTCACGGGAGGCCACACTGCATCCCATCTCCTGCAGCAGCCACTTGCCCAGGCCTCAGGAGCTGCCTATGAGCAGGGCACACCCCCAGTCAGGTGTCATGTACCCACCCTTCTTTTTGGCATTCCAAAAACATTCTGGGTGGGAGCAGCCTTTCTGCTTTCATGCCCTCTTGAACCAGCGGGACAGGAGCTAATAAGGCATGGACAGCAGCAATACTTTGCTAAACAGTACTTTACTGAGCTTTCCAGAGCTCACAATGTATCTCATTGTTCTCCACATGCAGCTCTGCTGGTTAAACCACAGAAGGATTCACCAAGGTAGTTTCAGAATGCCTTCTCTTTTTCTGCTCCCTGCTTCAAGACCTTAAGAAGTGTTAGTTCACACACCCAGATTATTATACAACAGCTGTGTTGTTTGAAAAGCACTCGAAACAGTGAAATCAGTTTGATGTGATTATAGGTGGAAGCTGGAAGATTAAATGATCTTGTGACAGCAGTGAGAGGCCTGTGTCAAACTGAAATCTCCACTGTGTTATCATAACCTTGACTGCAACGTTCGCTTTGCAATTAAACTTCCAGATCGGAGTGTAAAACACCAGTATGGTCATAAAGAAACTTCATTGTGATAAGCGTTTTATTCTGCAGATGGGCCACAGACCGCCTTAGCTGAGCCAACTATGAGAGAGGCCAGACAGACTGAGATAACAAAAAGAACATATTCTCAGTAAAGATCTCTCTGGAGGAAAGGGATGTATATTCTCATCCTGAATCCTAATTCAAAGAAGAGAGAGGGCAATTTCGAAGGTGAGCAGTTTCCTGACACAGAAGGCTCACCCCAGGCAGAAGGACCTCAACACGGGTCTGGTTGGGCTGAGCAGCTGAGGCGTGTCAGGCAAAACCATGCCTTTGAAGAGCAGCAGCATCCTATGCCAGCTGGCATTCAGGATTTGTTTCTCCCAGCTGCGTAACTCTCCAGAAGGTCTGGTTTAAGCCTTGTTCCCCGTATTTCTGCCACCATGTTGCTGAAGAGTTGAACAAGAGCCCAGACCTCCCTCAGCCACAAGGAGTTTTTTGGGGGAAACATCCTAGTCAGGAGGCCTGGGAATGGGGTAGCACTGCCACTGATGCTTGGGTTGCTGAAGGCAAAGCTGATGCAGGAGACCACATCTCTGTCACAGGTGAAAGGCCACACAGTTTGAGAACTGCTGATGTGTGCCCAGGTCGGATGGCTCAGCCATGCTGTCCCAAAGAACATGCAACAGCTGCTTCCTGGAGACACATGTGGTTTTCTATCTCACTACCATACAAAAATCAGCTGAAGGAATGGATTTGATCCTAACTTCAAGTTGTTGGGACTGAATGTGGTTCCTCTGCTAACAACAGCAGCTGTAACCAGTGGTGGCTGTGGCTATAAATCAAGACCAAGATTTTGATGTATCAGTTAAGCTAGCATTTTTTTCTCCCCCTCCACTCACCCTTCTCCAGGCTGAGCCCCTCCATGATCCAGTTTAAATACTTTCAGTCAGTGTGGATGAAGCTTTCAGTCAACAAAGCCAAAAGAGTAATTTCTTTGGGGAAATAACTGGCACCTCAACAGCTTAAGGATGGAGTTCATTCACAGATGAAGGTTGTTTATAAAGGCAGGTTACTCCTTCCTACTTCAGCAGGGTGTATTACATTATTTGTGTTACACAAAACAAAACAAGTGTACTAAAATAAGGAAACATTTTCTCATTCAAGAGAACACCTTTACAGCTGGGCAGGAGCGTGATCCCCCACCTTTGCCCATATGAGGCCATACATGGTGTCTACTCAGGAGATTATTTCACATTCGCTGCCTTGCCTCCAAACAGAAGTGAGTGATGTGCCAGTATGTGCCTCTGATTCACAAGTTCACATCTAACCTAATGGTTGACTAAGGCCGCTTTCTGCAGCTTACTGCTTTTCCAGAAGAAACAGGAGACTAACTCAAAGAAGCAATGAAAGAACCTCAGGAGGCTTCCAGGATGCTTTAATTCATAATTCTATCTGAGTGCTGTAATTGAGATATAAATAATTTCCTTGTTTCCACTCCAGTTACTTTCAACCTCACTGATGCCATAACACAGACTTGCATCTCTCAGGTAACTCAGAAAGGAAGTTATTGCACCAAAAGACAAAGATGTTTCTAAAAATAGTTTCCACTTCGGTTCAAGTGATAATGCAGTCATGCGGGTGTTGTATGACTGACATTGTATTTTTAGTAGCTTACTTTTTGGAAGTGAAGTGTAAACATTTCCAGCATACATACTTACAAGAAACATGCTTGCAAAGCAAGATTACTTCCTATGAGAAAAAAACACTCTTCTCTTTAAATAGGCAAACAAAATACATTTCCTCTTCCCGTATCACAGTAGAGGCTTTCACATGCATGTCACGTACACACAAATAAACATTCACCTGCGTAAGATCCACCACAATCTAAAATGGAAAGTGCTGTAGAAAGACCCTGTGGTAATTTAGTAATTGGACACCACATCATGATGTAAATGAGTATATCTCAGGAAGCTCTAGGCCTTGTTGTCTTGTTTTGCAGCATTAACCACGTGCAGACACACAGAGCAAACTGCTTTCATGTTAGCTCAGTTCTCCTTCCATAAAGGTTGGTGGTAAATCCCTCCCTGCTGTCCATAAAAGTCAGGGACTGATGAGGTGAGAGCTGATGAAAGTTTTGAATAACCAAGGAAACTGATGACTTGAACTTAATTCCTCCCATCTTAAACAAATGCATGCTTCCCTGGGACCCTGCCATACCCTGTCCTCAAGACTAAAGGATTCTCCTGGTGTGTAACTACCCATCTCTATTCCCAGGATAGGCAACAAAAAGGGATATGTAGTTTAGGGGTATTCTTCATCTTATCCCAAAAGTAAATGTAGAATAGGTCAGATGAGTCACTCCCCAAAAATGCGTCTTTCTCTCTACCTATAGTAGAAGGAGGATACCATAAGGAGCTCCCATCCCATATAGACCTTGGAAGTGGACCATGCCCTACCTCCATTGGCTGAGGGCAGGAAGGAAGAACTGCTCATCCAGTTTGTAGGAAATTTCCCATTCAGCTCTAAAGCCAGAGACTAAACCCAATGGCACAAGCAGGGTGCACCATTCCTCCATCAGTGAGCCGAGCAGGACCAGTTTTTTACTTTGCCATACTTTCTGCCACTATCTATCCATAGCCAACCTCCAGGGTACTGTCACAGGGAGAGGAAAGGGTTTCCTCCCTGGCTTCTACATTCCTAGTGGGTTTAATATAGGGCAACACGAACAGTGATCTGGTCTCCTTTCCAATCCCTTTGAACATGTTAGTTCATCTTTATCTGAGGACACTTCTTGATTCTTACTAAGAATTTTCTTCCTGTGTTGCACAATCACTTTAATAACTTACTACATTCCATTTTAAAAAGGATTTAGGTCCTTGCCCTCATTAGATTGCTTGAGAGACTGATCCAAAACCTCTATCTTTGAATGTTTTTACTAATTTCAAGCCTAAACTCCCTTGTGACCAATTTCTAGCCAACTGGGTTTGTGCTAGTGGTGTAATTTAACTTAAATACGTCTCCCTCAGAGATTTTTGCTGTCTGTCTCTTCCTAAATATGTATTTATAGAGCCATCATTAACGTCTTCAGTTCTAGAAGCCAGCTTTTTTTCGTGGTTCTTCCAAAGGAACACATGCTGTTCTTCTCACGCAAGTAGGACCTGTTTCCATTAAGTAAGTAATTCTTCTGGAGCATGATTAACCATGATTAACCAAAGCTATATAAAATATTTCATTGAAGAATGCCTGTAGAAACATACCAACATTTCCCTGTCTCAATTCAGAAAAATCCCTCACCTGTAATCAAGTTTATCATTACCTTTTTTTTCCTGCTCAATGGCACAGTGGTGGTCACGGCATCCTCTCACTGATCAATAAACCTAAGCCTCCTTCTTCCTTCAGCTCATCCCTTCACAATAGCAGCAGCTGTGAAAGGAAAGCCAGTGTCACTGTTGAGCAGTAATTGCAAAGCAGGGACAAAAAGCGACTTAAAGGCCTGAAAGGTTGGACAATGGAGGCATTGTCTGAGTTAGCTGCTGTGAGGTCCTGGGCTCCAGAAACATGCCTCACTCCACCAGCCCCATGCTCCTTTCACTCCATACTTCCCAGCCCAGTTTTCCCTCCCAAAAAAGACATGGCCACAGCTGAATTGATCTTCTTCCCCCTCCTCCCTAGGTGGATGTCATGGAGGTGGAGGAGCCAGCAGCAAGCCCTCCAGCCATTCTGTGCATCCCTACCTGGCAGACAAGCACCACACATGGAGGAGACATGACACCTTCCCATGGGCTTCCCCAGGAAAAAGGATGCAGTTAGCATGTGTTAGCATAAATTAAATAAATGCACATTTAAAATAGAGCCTCAGTCCCCCATCGTTTCCTCACAAGCCAGTGTGATTCAGCCTGCAGCGCCTTGTTTGTTTTTCACAGGGAGGCCTTTCTCTCCTTTGTGATGAACAAGGAAAGCACAGGGCATGGCTCAGCCTTTCCAGCATGTCTGCTCCTCCCTGTGATGCTGGAGGTGTTGCAATATCCACCACCAGAGCAGTACACATCCTGCTCTCAGCCCCATGCAGAAATGCTGCCAGGGTGCCCGAGATGAGTGGACAGTTATAAGGTCCAAAACCAGTTGCTCTCTTGGGACTTCTATTTAGCCTGAGAACAAAAAGTACTTTTGGTTTATGGCCTGAACTCTCACCAGGAGAAAGGAAAAAGAGTGTCTGAGAGGCTTTTCCAACTGCTTTCCCCAAAACCATATGATTTTATTCCTCTCCATTGAAAGCATTTGTGAGTTTTACACTGAGGAACATGTTCATCAATTCTCCTCAATACAGCTAATGCCAATGTGCATGGAAGTTGCCGAGGTTTTTCTAAAGAGGAACAGAAGTGTGAAAACCAAAAATATTTCATTCCAGTTATAACTGCAGGAGTTTTACAATGTCATTTATTTTCCCAAATAATAGTCAAATAATTTTTCTTTCTGAGCTCCACCACTATCCATATGAGCTTTCATATGAGGAAAATAAAATAGATGTGAATTATGCAAAGCTAAAAAACCCAAATCAACCACTATACAAGCTTAATGGTGCATATGTGTAATCTCATACAAAAGTATTTAATTTATGTCATTATTCCCTATTAAAAGGTAATGAGGTGGGGGAAAAGAACCACAATGAGATTATTCATAGAAATAAATATCTCACAGGAGGTTAGATTAGCCCACAACATAGACATCAGAAATGTGTATTAATGGGATTATTGTTCCACTGAAGAAAGACCCCCATGTTTGATCCTCGGCTAAATCAGCACCGCTCTGTGTACATCAAAGGAATCATATCTGATAGGCAGATATAATTCCTCATACCTTTCTAGTTTACAAGAAAAGCAAATTCATTCAGAGCAAGCTATTAACCTTATTCCAGCCTACTCAATGCCACCCCATGCCAGTCCTAATTCTACTAATGAAGGCAGGGAGAGCTGGATAAGGTGGTCTTTATTACACAGCCCAAGAGCATGGACAACCACCTTACAGAAGGAAAAGGGGCAAGTGAGGTATGCAATCAGATCAGGTGTTGTGAAATAATTTACAACTCTCAATACATAAAATTTACACATGTCATATCCACCACTGGTGAGGCACAGCTGGTAAGAGCACTTCATGTACTGCTGGTGTTTTGGTAGCTAAAACACAGTGGTGGGCAGGCCTTCCAAGCAGCATCCACAGCAGAGAAAAGCTTGTTAACATCAGGTTGTGTGCAGCCTCCATCATTCAGCAAAGGCTTTCAGCAAGAGCTTGGATTTAAAGCATGTAAATTGTCCCCCTCAACAACATGCTCAACAGCATGAACCTGGGCCACAGAAAAAGATATTTTTTCTAACACAAAGAATTATTGTACTCTACTTGCACCTTTTGTCTCCTAAGATAGAGAAATGAAAATAGCCCTTTGGATATTTTTCTGGAAACAAGGAAATGAAGATGTAAAGATCTATTTATTTGCTGAAGGCATTATGCTGAACTATATCCCTACCTCCAGTGGCAAACTTGACATGGTGCTGCAGTCTCTGTGGTGTAGATAACTACTGGCTGAGGACTGTCACTTTCCTGGTACAGTTAAACCACAGCTGGTGTAGGAGCTGCTGCAGTGGTAAAGGCAGCATTACATGAGCCGTAGGCAGCCATGCTAAGTGACCAAGCCACATGAAATACACTTTTGCTTCTTTTGCTAAATTAACACCATGGCTCCCAAGCCACTTGTGTCCTTAAATAAAAAAATCCTTTAAAAGTGCTAATGGAGTTTGACTCACAGCTGTTGTACAAAGCAGGTGACTAGAGAGTTTTGAAATGAATTACTGAAAAGAATGAAAGGAAGTATTTTGCAAATATTTTGCTGTCTGTAGTTCATTTGTGGGACAGTCCTGATTCCCAGGAATGTGTTAATCATTGAGTTTCTTTCACCACAGGGGTGTCAAAACAGCTTTTAGCCCCACAGCTGTTTGCAAACAGTTTTGTTCAAGTGTTTAGAAATCATTAAAATTGTTTTGTCATGCCAGCATTATTTCTGTTTGTGTAATCTCTAACTGAAGTGTTCTGAAAGGAAAAATGTGGATAATGATCAATAAACAGCACACTGTCTATAGAGATAAATGCTTTCAGCCATGCACAGATCCAGGCATTCATCTGAATGAAAGACAGCTTGCTGAACACACAGACAAGCAAAACCCGACCTGCCTGGAGCAATTACCTCTCCCTGCAAGCCTGGACCCTTTTGCATCCCTGCCCCTTCCCAGTGGCACCACTGGCATCGCAGCAGCGCATGGGGACTCCGTGGCCCACTCCTCACTGACTTTCAGCACGGTCTTGCCATCTCTCCAACAGCAGGTGCTTTGCAATCAAAATACTTTCAGGGATAAAGATCACCACGTCTTATTTATGCAAAGTGACGTGGTCAAACAAGCATGCTGAGGGCTCGGCAGCATGGAAGCTTTAGAGGCTTGCCTGCCTATCAGCTTATGGGTGCTTTGTGGAGTGGTGAAGTCAGGTTTTGCCCAAGCCCAGTATCTGTATTCAGTTGGTCACCACAGGCTCCATCCCTCTCCATCCATCTAGCATGTGGGTGGCTGTGCTGTAGGATGCTGGGACAAGGACCTTCTGCAGCATGGAGGGGAGCCAGCCTTTGCTCTTCAGGCTGCCATGTCTTTCCTCTCTGAAACCCCTGCTTGCTGAAGGGTGCCCCCCTGGTCAGACTATCATCCCTGAGAAATTCCTGGTGAGCAGCTTACAAATTCAGACTGTGCTGGTAGAGACAGAATTGGGAGCTCTTATAAGTGGAGATGACCTACACAGTGAGCTAAAAAAAAAAAACAACAGCAAAACCAAACCAACCAACAAAACCAAAACAAACAAACAAACAAAAAAAAGGGGTGTGGAAAAAAAACTTTCCTGCTCAATTTAGCCCCCTTTCCATTTAGTTTTCTAAGGAATCGAGGCCCATGAGCTGCCTCTGGGCCTCTTCATACATCTGTTCCCATCCCCCCTCCTACTGACACATCACCAAACACAGCCAAATTTCAGGAACACCAAGCTTTCAAAGACAGCAATTCCCTAGAATTTTCTTAGGGAGGCAGCCAGTGACAGGAGGGAGAGCAGTGTCCCCCAGGAGCTCCTGGTCAAGGGAAGTAGCACAGAGTTATCCCTGGCCAGGCAGCATATCTCCAGGATGCTTCTTTCCAGTGCAGGAGCCACATCAGCCAGCGCATGCTCTATCCTGAGCCCCTGCACAGCAAACCACAAGATGTAGAGCTGTAGGAAACCAGGTTTCACCCACTCTGGAAGTGGGTTATGGAGAAACATGTCATGACCCGCTTGCAAGCACGCAGTAGGTACGTTCCTTTACAGACAAGCGCGTCAGTGGCAGGAATGGCTGAATGCACACACCACCTGGGTTTCCACTGCAACAGAGACTGTATCTGCTTCATGGGCATGGGGCTTGGTTTCCTACTGCTGCTGATCAAACGCTCAGGCAAGAAGGATGCCAAGGTGCTTTTGAGAATGTGTCCTGGGTTCAGCTACAGCAGTCATTTTTTCTCCTTCTTAGTAGCTGGTGCAGTGCTGTATTTTTGACTTGCAGTCTGGGAACAACGCTGATAACACCGATGTTTTTAGTTGTTGCTCAGTAATGTTTACTCTGACCAAGGACTTTCTGAGTCTCATGCTCTGCCAGGGAGGAGGGGAAGCCAGGAGGAAGCAGAGGCAGGACACCTGACCCAAACTGGCCAAAGGGCTATTCCATACCACAGCACGTCATGCCCAGTATAGAAACTGGGGGGAGTTACCCAGAAGGCCCAGATCGCTGCTGGGGTCGGGCTGGGTATCGGTCGGCGGGTGGTGAGCGGTTGTGTCCTTTTCCCTTGTTATTCCTCTTATCATTATTATTGGTAGCAGTAGTGGTTTGTATTATACCTTAGTTACTGGAGTGCTGTTATCTCAACTCGTGGGAGTTACATTCCTTCGATTCTCCTCCCCATCCCTCCGGGGGCGGGGGGAGGAAGGAAAAGGGGGGGAGTGAGCGAGCGGCTGCGTGGTTCCAAGTTGCCGGCTGGGCTTAAACCACGACAGAATGAAACTACCCAGCTGTATCTACATCATGTGGTTCCTCATCATTTTAGTGAGAAGAAAAGGTACAGGGATGGGGAGAAGGAGGAGGAGTACTTACTGAGAAGCAGCATAGCAAAAGCTGGTGAGTGCCTACTGCTTATTAGATAGCCCCATCCAGTCTGCTACCCTTCAGGCCCATCAGACGTGAAGAGTCAGCCCAGGGAATGACAGGTCAGGGCGGGCACTCCTGCAAACAGTCCTGTGCAGAGGAAAATTACCTTGGAAAAAGTTTTGGAGGAGGCTCAGTGACTGCATACACAGTACAAAGCTGCATTGAGCTGTCTGCAAAAAATCCCTAATTACTGGTTAAGACCTCCTAGGTGGTGCTTATAGTAGCAGATGGGACTGCTCCCCAGAAAAGCAGGAAAAGATTTGTTGTGCAGGAGCTCTTTTGTTACCAGGGCTTTAAGGGATACAATACAGTGATGTATGGGCTTTTGCCTCAATGCCAGGGAGCAGAGATATCTAACAGGGAGGTCAAAAGGTATAACCAAGACAATGGAAGAACCTGAACATCCTCCTAATCGCATTAAACATGTGTACATCATTTGAAGCCATGGGCAGTACTTCTATCTTGCAGGGTAGATCTGCTTTCAGAACAGTTTCTTCAAAGAACATTAATTTGGAACAGGACACTATTTCCACCAGGATGCTGAGGGGTACGTAAGTGCCGTACATCACGGTGAGAATACAGCCGAGGGCCAGAACCTACCTCAGATTGACATCATCCCACATCAAGCCCGGTAGCTGCAGCACAATGATCGGTCTTACAACAAGAACCATATGATTTCTCTCCCCTCCTCCACATCCATACCCTAGAAGAATAACAGCTGGTTACTTGAGACAGAGATACTTATACAAGTCAGGCAAAAAAAAATTGCATCCAGTGTCCAACCTTAAAAAAACCCCAAACAAAAACCAACAACCACTTTCCTAAAAAAATAATGTCTATGGTAAGTCCACACCATCCATACTTTCCTTCAAATCTGTGCCAATATTCGCATTGCAATAAAAGACTGGATTCCCTAGTAACACAGGATAGCCCTTGTCAGAGGCGTGGGTATCTACCATATAAAACTGAAGGAGCTCCCTTTCTTTGAAACCAGCTTGTTAGTGAAAACAAGTACTTAGAGGGGAGGTGGGTAGGGGGGGAGAAATGAGGTTAATAGGTGTCTCAAGTAAGCAGGTTTTGTGAACCCAATGTGAAGCTGAATGTTCTTCTCTGTTTCAGCTGATGCATGCTTTTCACTGCTGTCTGAAGGTTTTCATTTTCCATTTTCAAAGGCCATAGATTTCCATCTCTTACGCTAGCAATTGTTTCAGTGGTTTATTACTTTTTCCAGCCCCTTCTGATTTGCTCAGATAAAATACAGATAGGCCAGCTATAATAAACTCTCACAGGATGTGAAAAATCTTCTCAAGAAATAAGTGTCTCCAGCCTCTTATTGCACCCACAAACAATAAAATCACCAGTTCCAGCCAAATGTTAATAAAAGGCTTCACAAAAAAAGCAGACCACTCCAACTGGACCAGTGTTGCACTGTTTACCATCTTTTTGCAGCCAAGGGTACTGAGGGAGCTGGTTGAAATGTTCACCAAGTCACTCTCCATCATTTATTAGCAGTCCCAGCTAACTGGATGTTAGCAAATGTGACACCCACCTACAAGAAGGGCTCGAAGGAGGACCTGGTGGACTAAAGGCCTGTCACCTTGACCTTGGTGACAGGGAAGGTTATGGAGCAGATCATCTTGAGTGCCATCATACAGCATGTACAGGACAAGGAGGTGATCAGGCCTGATCCTGCTTGACTAACCTGATCTCCTTCTATGGTAAGGTGACCCACTTAGTGTAGAAGGGAAAGGCTGTAGATGTTGTTTACCTAGACTTTAGTAAAGCCTTCAACACCATTTCCCACAGCATCCTCCTGGAGAAACTGACTACTCATGGCATGGACAAGTATATGCTTCAGTAGGTAACAAACTGGCTGGCTAGACCTGAAGAGTAGTCGTGAATGGAGGTAAATCCAATTGGGGGCTGGTCACAAGTGGTGTTCCCCAAGGCTCAGTACTGGGGCCAGCAGTGACCAAGGAGGCCAACAGCATGCTGTCCTGTATCAGAAATAGTGTGGCCAGTAGGACTAGGGCAGTGATCATAGAATCATAGAATCATAGAATAGTTAGGGTTGGAAAGGACCTTAAGATCATCCAGTTCCAACCACCCATCCTCTTGTTCTCAGCACAGGTGAGGCTGCACCTCGAATCCTGTGTTCAATTCTGGGCCCCTCACTACACGAGAGACATTGAGGTGCTGGAGTGGGTCCAGAGAAGGGCAACAAAGTTGATGAAGGGTCTGGAGAACAAGTCTGATGAGGATCAGCTGAGGGAACTGGGATTGTTTAGTCTGGAGAAGGGAAGGCTCAGGAGGGACCTTGTTCTCTACAACTACCTGACAGGAGGTTATAGTGAAGTGGGTGTTGGTCTATTCATCCAAGGAATGAGTCATAGGACAAGGAAATGGTCGCAAATCACAGCAGGGTAGGGTTAGATTGGATATTAGAAAAAATTTCTTCACCAAAAGGGTTGTCAGTTGCTGGAACAAGCTGCCCAAGGAAGTGGTTGAGTCACCATTCCTGGAGGTGTTTAAAAGATGTGTAGATGTGGTGCTTAAAGGCATGGTTTAGTGGAGGACCTGGCAGTGCTAGGTTTACAACTGGACTCAATGATCTTAAAGGTCTTCTCCAACCTAAATGATTTTATGATTCATGTCAATGCAAAATGATCAGATGGGAAGATTACAGGAACATTGTCCGGGAAGCCAGGGACCACGTTAGGAAAGCTAAGGCCCAGTTAGAATTAATCTGACAAGAGACGTTAAAAATAACAGGAAAGGCTT
>NW_009912298.1:0-14244 GCF_000696875.1 Nestor notabilis
ATATATTAAAAAATATATATTTTTTAATATTACAAGGTCCCTACTGTTTGCATCAGTGGGGACCTTGTAATTTTGTTTGCCAATGTGGTTCACCACTTTCTCATAAGATTTTTGGTCACTCTCTCCCTCCCCCTCATTAGTTTTTCAAAGCTCTCCTCACCAGGTTGGTCAGCCTCCTAGCAAAGATGCTTTTGCCCTACTTCGGTGGATTCCATCTTTTCCAAGCAATCCACAAAGAGAGTCTCATGAACATAAAACTAAAACTCTATTGCTGACACCTGCTATGCAACCAGCTGTTACCTCCAGGATCTGTCCACTCATCCTCACACCCTTCCCTCTCACCAAAAGGATCAAGGAAAAAACCACCCATGCCCATGACAGTCACCCCAGACCCATACAGTCACAACTGATACTTTCCAGATCACTCCTGGCAATATCATTGTAGCCTACATGGAAAACCAGCAAGGGGTAGTAGTATGATGGCCAGACAAGCCTTGGTAGTCTTCCCACAGTTTTCCAGATCCAAGTCTCTGGCAAGCAACAAGCCTCCCTAGATGATTGCAGATGGGAGTCTCTACGCCCCACAGCAGGAAATTTCCCTACTATTATCACTTGTCACTTTCTTCCTGCTACTCCTGCATGGCCCAGATTTAGCCAGCTTGGGTGCTTCACTGGGCAGAGCATGCAGGCCCGCATCATCTACAAGTGCACTGAATCTGTTCCATAATTGCAGATCTTGAGGTGGAGCAGGAGTCTTCCTCCTGGTGCCAGAAGTTATGAACTTCAGGCTTCCAAGACTTGCCATTCTGGGAGTCTCCAACCCCACCCCAAGAGACACAGGTTCTGCCCTTCATTCATGAAAGTTGGGGTTTGGGCTCTTGAAGGTTCAGGGACTTAGAGAAGACCTGGAAAGCCCAACTCTTTGAGCTCAACCAATTTTTAAACCCTCCTAGGTGCCCTGCAGCATACCACCACAACTACTAAGCTGTTCCACACTACTTTTGGCAGACACTCTGGACCCTTTCTGTGCCAACTGCGACACAAACTAGAGAATCTGTTGAACTTAAACTATTCCATTTAGAGAAAATACAAAAAAAAAGAGACATATTTCTAAAATAGAACATGAAGTCCCTAAAAATAGCATTGAAATTATCCATATATGCATATGTTATCCCAAAGCAACCAGTAAAATTGTTTCTGAAGTTGTATTTACACAATAGCTCTCCAGAAACTACAGGATTCAGGCAGAGGCATCAAGGTGCAAACACAGTATTAAGTCTCACACCAATGAAAATTTGTATCTCCACAAAACACAACAGCACTCAGGCTCAAAAAAGGTAAAATTCAGACTATTCAGCGGGATGCTTCCAATTTCTTTGAACCCCAGTGAAGACCTTTTGAGAAAAAGGCTCTGTATCCCTGTATTCATTTTTAAGCAGGCCACTAGGATGCACTTGCTCTATGGACTCGAAGCTTAGACGTTGCTTTTTGTATGTACCACGTCCTTTCTCCTCCCTACTTAGGAAGCTTTTCAATCCTATTCTCATCTTGCTGTGGATGAAATTACATACTGCTTTGCTCCAAGTTCTCCCTAAGCAACCAGGAGGTGGTTAGAGGGCTGCAAGGGAGAGACTGCAATGAAGCAGGGATTCGAGCTGGCTCCAACTACTGATTCTTCAAACACTACTCAACATTCAGACTGCAGCAAAACATACTGAAGGCAAATAACTCTCCCACTCTCTAAGCCTGACGTTTTAAAAGAGTTCTAGTACATGTTGCTGTGCTTGCAGTTTTCCCATAAGAAGGCTGTAAAACTGATATGATTCTTGACAGTTTTCTCTTATTAAATATGTTCTCTCTCTTATAAGGAGAGACCAAAAGGCAGGACAAGGCTGTTGAGATGACTCCACAGCAGACTGGGTAGACACTGGAGTTAACTCCCTGAAATTTGTCTGCCTTGCAACTAATTCTTATACAGACATCTGCAGCTGTTCAACCACTTTTGTTTTACTGGCAGTTTAACCAAAGAAACAAAAAAACCTTTCACTGTGCAGGCTCTTCTCTGTCTATAAAGTTTCCACTTATTAAAAAACACATGCAAATATTTTTAAAAGCTGTCTCCTCTCAGAGAATTTGATTACTGTAACATAAGTGTGTGTGAGCTGTCAGAGACATATGAGTCACCAAAAATGGACCACACAATCAAGATGTTTATAAACTCTTCAAAGGAAACCAAGAGCACAGTTTGGAAAGAGGAATAAGAGCACACCTAACAAATGTGCAGATTGTGACAAACTGATGGGAAGGTACTTCTGAGGTCACTCAAAATTCTCATTTATCACACTACTGAAGCTTGTAGAGCATATGATAGCCTAGAAGTGCTTTATAATTTATAGGTCCATGCAGTTGCAGTTTTTAAATCAACCTCATTGTCTAAAGCATACTAAACCATGCCACCTTCTCCAGCTTTGTTTTCAAGAATTTGTTCTCCCAGTCAAACAACCTTTTTTTGTTTCTTTAGAGGTGAAATTTCATCTTTGTGGAAGCTGGATTGATGCTGGAGACAACACTGATCCAGATATGCTAAGAAAGCAAGCAGACCTGAGCTTTACTCCACATCTGAGTACAACTGGACTAAAACGGTGTCCCAGTTTGCACAATTCATGATGTGAGAAAACACTCCATGGACTGTGAGATCAAACTAATTTTGTTAACCAACAGATGCTTCTTTTAGGCTCAGCTCTGCCAAGGTAAACAGCTTGTTACATTAACAGCCAAAACCCACATCCCTTTTAAGCCAAAAGCAAAATAAAACAGCAAAATTGAGGCAGGCAAATCTGGCTTCTCTTTTTGGTGCATTTTTCTTCAAAATATTGTACTCCGTGATGCCTGGAAGTCAAACCTGCCCCAGCTTGCAAACTCTAGCTCTTAGACTCTTTCTGTTGGAAGAAGCCATTTTTCACCTCTAGGAATGAAATACGATATCAAAAGCTATTCAAGTTATTTTGATCTAAAGGGGAATGTTCATCCTCGTGCCAACACAATCAGCAATTCCTAGCCTTCTATTACCATCAGGCTAAATTGTAACATAAAAACTCATGAAACTGAATCAAAGCTAGTTATTCCCACCCCTGCTAGAGACTGTCACAGTACAACTCATTACTGCAATGGCAGGGACAAAGATATTTTTTATTTAATGCTTAGTGGTTTGGGTTTAAAATACAAAAATTGAAATGTTACTGCTATGAACCAGGAATCAAAATGTAACCTCTCAGCTATATTTAAAATACGCATATCAGAAAAAAAAAAGTTTATTAAAAACTTTTAAAAGCTTAACTATTCCTACCTTTCATTCCCTTAGTCTTACATATACACATGAAATCATTTTGTTGACAATTACAAACATTTTTCCTATTGATAAGTTTGTTTCCTTGCCTCATATTAAATGGCAAGTAAAATCCAATCTCTTAAAACTGACCTAATCAAAATCATAGAATCATAGAATCATGGAATAGTTAGGGTTGGAAAGGACCTTAAGATCATCTAGTTCCAACCCCCGTGCCATGAGCAGGGACACCACACGCTAAACTATGTCGCCCAAGGCTCTGTCCAGCCTGGCCTTGAACACTGCCAGGGTTGGAGCATTCACAGCTTCCTTGGGCAACCCATTCCAGTGCCTCACCACCCACACTGTGAAGAACTTCTTCCTTAGATCTAAGCTAAACTTCCCCTGTTTAAGTTTGAAGCCATTACCCCTTGTCCTACCACTAGAGTCCCTAACAAAGAGTCCCTCCCCAGCATCCTTATAGGCCCCCTTCAGATACTGGAAGGCTGCTATGAGGTCTCCATGCAGCCTTCTCTTTTCCAGGCTGAACAGCCCCAACTTTCTCAGCCTGTCTTCATAAGGGAGGTGCTCCAGCCCCCTTATCATCCTGTGGCCCTCCTCTGGACTTGTTCCAGCAGCTCCATGTCCTTTTTATGTTGAGGACACCAGAACTGGACACAATACTCCAAGTGAGGTCCCACGAGAGCAGAGTAAAGGGGCAGGATCACCTCCTTTGACCTGCTGGTCATGCTGCTTTTGATACAGCCCAGGATACGGTTGGCTTTCTGGGCTGCAGGTGCACACTGCTGGCTTATGTTGAGTTTCTCATCAACCATCACCCCCAAGTCCTTCTCCACAGGGCTGCTTTGAATCTCTTCTCCGCCCAGCCTGTAGCTGTGCCGACTCAGGTGTAGGATCTTGCACTTGTCTTGGTTAAACTTCATGAGGTTGGCATCGGTGCACCTCACAAGCGTATTAAGGTCCCTCTGGAAATAAGCACTTCTTTAACACTGCCACCAGTATTTGAAGGTGGAAGCTGTTTTCAGTTACTGAAAAGTGTCTTTTCAAGCAAGAAATTAATCAAGACAAGTAACAGAGATTTGCTACTGTGCAACAAATCCTATATTATCATATCAGCTTTTGGTGGCATCTGAAGTGTGTAGGCACAATGGAAATGTTATTAATGTCTTCAGCACTATTCCATCCAAGTAACAGGATCCATATGGCAACACCACCTTCCGCAGCAGTATGGTTTCACAGCCAAATGCAGACATTGAAGCTAATGTACACAGTTAGGCACGGCAGCCAAAGAGTTAAAAGCTTCTCTAGTGTAAGTTTTATGTTTGCACTTTTTTTAGTCACTCAGCTTCATGCGAATGATAAACACATGTATTGCACTGGCTTACCCAAAAAACCAGAACTGAAACTAGACAAGCTACCTTCAAATATTCTACACTAAGTTCAAATTACATTTCCTGAGAAGCGAGTGCACCAGAACTTTTCTCTTTTACGTAAAGATAACATTTTTTAACAGGTTAACAATCTCGCCATTGAATTTCATCTGCCTCAAAACTTGCTAGACAAGGGCTTACTTCAGATACGATATTCTGTTTGAGACACCTAGCTACAAACTCGTGAACATACTATGCTTTTAGTGCTTGTGGGCATATTTTCAAAAATATTCAATCAGTATTTTTGCTATACTACAGGTTGCAATAAAACTCTTAGTAAAACACTAGAAGCCACTAAGAGGGAAAAAAAAATCAATTCTTTTTACTAGACCAAATGGCAAAGCATGACTTACGTTTTGATCTCAAATGAAAAAAAAAAAATAAAAAAAAAAAAAAACCAAACAAACAAACCAAAAAACACAAAACAAAACCAAAACCCAAACTAAGTTGCATTCAATAGTGTTTGTTTCCAACCTAGACCTGGAGGGCCAGAAGGCCAAATATGACCTACAAGGCCATTGTTTTCTGGACTCTAGGAACACTGAGCAGCTAGCAGGCCAATCACATGTGGGATGCTGTAGTACAAATATATTTGAAGAAGAGGAGGAAGATAGATTCATCAGATCAAGGGTCTGACGAATTTCTTCTACGAGACACAAAAATAATCTGTAGTTTGTAAAGATTCAACTCTCTCAACATCATTATAATTCTATATGAAGGAGCCACTTAAAAGCCCTTTGAGGCCCTACCAAAATTGAAACACACGTTGCCATGTGCTACCTCTGAAATGCCCACAAGAAAAAAAGAATTGAATAATAAACCACTAACTTTACAGTGTAAATGTAGATTGCAACTAGGATTTTTAAGAAAGTTTGAGCTCTTAGTTTTGTAGCACATCTGTAGCAGGCAAAAAACAACAAACATTTTCTATCTGTGTGATAGCAAGCAATTGCTGAAGAACCATAATTTTCTTGAGAAAATAATTCCAAATTTTGTTAATTTTTTATAATTTTTAATTTTGCAACACTTACTAGCAGGAATAATACTCTTTGCTAGAAGTATTTGCAAGCATACAGCTTCACGGAAAAAAAAATGCTTGGGAGGGAGTTAAAAAAGTATCAAAAGGAAAACCCATACTATTCAATCTTCAAGAGGTTAAATCCATGCTACATGATAAACAGCAACTCCTCTGCTAAGACAACAGCTTTCAGTTTACATTATATTTTTGCTATTTCCTCTTCGAAAACAAGGTGGGGAGGGGGGTAGGAAGCTAAATGTCATAGTCTTAGAATAATATCTTCACTGAATCACACCATCAGAGAGCAGAACAGTCACAGAAGTGGCCATCTGAGTCATAATGCACATGGGCCTTTTGATATTACAGTCCCAATCCCATCCCACAGGCCATAGATGCTCTTCACTCAGTCTGCACACTCATTGGAAACACAGCAGGCATCCATGAAGCACTCAGGACAGATGGGAAGCAGCTGAGAGGAAGACCTGTTGTGTGCAATTAACACATACACACACATGCACAGAAACAGAGAAGCTGTATAGAGGACCCCAACCCAAATCTAATTTGGAGGACAGAGTGCACACTCGGCCTAGGGCCATCCTGGTGTGACTCTTCTCTGGGCAGCAGCAGATCTGAAGCCACTCAAGCTGACATAAAGCCTGAGTTGTCCTCCAGGAAGAGAGGAGAGCTAGTTTTCTGTTTTTTAAGAAGTATGCTTGGTTCCAGCTTTTAAAAAACACAACCACCAAGTTATTCTAGTGGAATTCACCCAGCAGGACAAGAAACACCTTATATTCCAGCTAAACCATGTGGTATGACCACAATTCATTGCAAAAATCTTGCATTTACAATTAGGTAAAGAACAACAGTAAGTAAGTGCATTTGTATTTCTCTATAAACATGGAGCATTTGCATATAAAATATGCATCTCATTAATTCAATGGTCCTATCACAGTAATTGCCTCTCACTGAATTTATGATGTCACACTCGTATCTCCAATACAAACTTTTTAAACAACATGCCAAGGCACACCTGATGGTCAGAGATGTTCGTGCACATGCAACTATGGAGTAAACAAGGAAAGAACAGATTGTTGTAATAGTTCTAAATGGCAGCAGTTATATTTGTATACCCAAAGACTCCTTTATAGACCACTCTGGTCCTAACAATACACGTTAGATTTTATTGGGCCAAGTCTCCTTAACCCTTTTGAAAGAGCAAGATTGTATTGATAATCTTTAGCATTCATCTAGCTGCCAATCTGGGAAGCACTTGTATTCTGCAAATCAATTCATTTTTTTTGTGCAGGGCAAAGCGGTCCTTCTGCCTCAGAAAAAACCTGCTAGAATCCAACTGTTGCTACTGAGACTAATTTTACTATAATTCACTTTTTCTGTCAACCAGAGTACCTCTCCATTACAGCAGATGCTCCCAGTATTCAGCATTCACAAACTTACTTTTCATTCACATTGCCATCACATTAACAAACAATGTGCATTGTGTTAACCTGTAACTGAAGAAATACAGTGCCTCTTAGAGACAAAATTCTTGAGAGTTGGTTCACTTGTTTTAACATTGTTCTTCCCCTCAGACACTAATGCGTACAAGAAGACATCCAGAAGAAATGTCCTCCAATATCCATAAAAATAATTCAAAGTTCTGAAAAGTATAAAGGATTATAACCATTGCTTGTATAAATAAAGAAGAAGAGGACTGTAACTTAAGCTAAGCAAAGACAAATAATCCCCATTTGACAAACTATATACTCATAAAAACTTGTTAGTAATGCTACTCTTGTGGTTTCTAAATCACATTCTCAGACAACTGAGAAGCTAGGAAGGATATTAGTTACTTCTTCAGAACAAAAAAAGGAAATACTACTCACAGCTAAATATAGATAGAACTATATATAAAATTACTATTTGGCTAAATTCATGGGAATCACTACCATATGCATGCATCAATGTAAAAAGGAAGCAGATTAGAAAAGTTGATGCCATGGAAATAACTTCTGGTTAAGGTTGCTCAGAAGCAGTATTTCAGCACGCGATTCTAAAAGTTGTCTTGATATTTGTAGATGCTGATGGATATGCACTGAGGAGGAGAGTCAAATAAATTAAAAAAAAAAAAAAAAAAAAAAAGGGGAAACCCGAAACCCAGGGAACAATTACCTTTTCAGTGATATGATGTAGCATCATTGAACTCCCAGGAATATGAGATGAGGTTGTGGTCAACAATTTGTTCACCTTCTCCGTGTTGTGCACTGCACAGTGTTAAATTGCTAAAACTTCAGAGCTTCTAGAACAGTAACATTCACCTAGTCTCATTAAAATCAGACTAGAAGCAGGAGTGTAATTATGAACACGATCTCAAATGAGCTTGGAGGATTCCACTGTAGATGCCTAAGCTGTTACTATCACCACCCGTCTTTGCCAAAAGTAGCAGCCCTTTTGCACAGGAGGAGGACGGGGAGGATACAACACACTCCTCTGCATCTTAGCCATATTTGCCTGAAGTACTGATAAAAATGGGTTTACATTTAGTAACTAGACTGAAAAGTGGTGCACAGCTACATCCTGTTGTGGTATTCCTGGTGTTGGAAGTAGCAATTTCTGCAAGAAGAGAATGCTGGCAGCAATAGCTTCATACAGCCAAAATCCTTGGATTGTGTTACAGCCCTTCACTGTGTAATGCTAGCTACAGACAAACATGGTATCTCATAATAATTTCATTTTTTCCTCAGTTTCATGGAATTCTACTATTTTTAAGACAGCAGTTGCAAAATATTTACCCCAGCAGCAGCTCTTCTGATTGGACCTGTCAAATGTTAAGACTATATACCAGCACCACATTATAACTGAGGCATTATAAACTGCCAAGAAGAGATGTGTTGTATTCCAGTGAGAACCTAGACTTGATGTAGAAGACAGAATCAGCTTTCTAATTTTTTTTTCTTCTAACCCTTTTTTACATAAATGCAAGCATTTCAACCTACAAAACTTCACATTCAGGGGAAGGTCAGGACCAGTATGGAACTCCTCAACAGTTTCATAATTTATAAGCCAAATGAAAGGACATTATCATGCTTCCACATACAACAGACTGTCAGGCATTATAGGAGCTATAAAAGCTATGTGTGCGCTGAGGCTCATAGCTCTAAGTAAAAGAGCTTGGACCAGAGGTAATTTGCATTTCATCACTATGGTCCAATACAAGATTTACACGCCAGCCTTAAACTACCTTCACTAACCTTCAGAATATACTGAAAACCAGCCAAAAACTACCTAAAGGTGTCAAAAAAACCCACCCCTAACTTGCTCAATTATGTGAGCAACTATGAAGGAGTATTTGGAGAAAGGGCACATTTGATTAAAATAATACCTTTACCACCCACGACTACCATGTTTTTTCTTGATTAGTAATGAATTCTCATAAGACTGCTTCTCATAATCCTTAGCAACTTGTCTTTTTACATCAGGTTCTTTTATTCTCCTTCAAACTGCAGTAAGAGCAATAATGTTAAAAAATGCAGTAATTTCTGTTCCTGAAACAGAACAGGAACAGAAATTTTCAGGAACAGAAATTACTGCACATAAAGACTCACAAGTTCCAGACAATCTTCGGGCAAATAAACTTAACTATGGTATCAGATAACATGTGTTGACTCTGTGCATTAAAAAGCTTTCAAATTTCAATTTTAGAATTCAGGATGCAATTCTAGTGAAATAAGTTGTAAATGGTGTCTTTAATGCCTCTGTTTTCTCACCTCAAATCAGTTTCTACAGGTAATTTCTTCTGGATGTCTCGATAAATGGAACAAACTAGAATACTTTCTTTTGCTCTTATGAACAAAAATGTTTCCACATCACAGCCATTAGCTTCTCTGTTCTGCTTCAATGGTGCTGTTCAAAAATCCCATGTGTCAGTTAGGCCTAGGCAAGGAGGAAGCTGCATTAACCTTTGTTTATTTTCAGTTTCTCGAAGAAATTATCTGGATTTTGAACAAGGCAAAGCCTTTCAGAAAGCAGAGCTTATGCTGAAGCAGAAGATACAATTCTCTAACAGGTATCTCCGGTAGCAGGTTAAAGAACTCAAAAAGTCTCTTCCACCTAAAGAAACACTCACTCTCACATCAAAGAGATCTTCTTTAAAGCTTACAACTAGAATACGCCTTCAAAAAGAAGATACTAAACAGAGCTCCTCCTTAGAAGAACAATCCTGAAAGCAAAAACTTATGCAAAATGAAGGAGTACATCTGAAAGCTTGTTACTGACTTTTATTGTGAGCAAGTACTGCTTGCGACCTGATGACAGCATTGCTCCAATAGGGAATTTGAGCCAGTGTGTGCTGGTTGAATGCAAATGCTCAACAGAGCTGTGTATAGACTGAAAGCACAAACAACAATCAGCATTAAGACAGAAGAGCCCATTGATGTATTGAGGATATGGAGAGAAAGGAGAGGAAGCAGAAGGGTGGAGCTCTGTGGAACCCAAGAAAACATAAATGGATGCAATGAACCCTATTGTTTTATAAGTAATTATTCTCCTGACAACCTCCTCCTCCCATCTGCCCCCCCCCTTCCTCCCCACCAAGTTACAAACACTGGTACAGTCTGGAACAGAACAAAGTGTGTGGACAAAGAAGCGACAAGACGACAGATTCTATGTGACAGAAGTAGAACCTCCTCAGATGCTGGCACAGGATCTTTCTTTGGCATCCAGGAGGCAGTGTGCAGGTTAAAACCATACAACCAAAAGAACCAGAGAGGACAGAGTTAATGCTGTTGCTGAATGATATCTACCTTGACTACTTCTTCCAAGGCTAAGCAGAAAGCTCTAAATCTCCCTCATTTAAGAAAAAGGTTCCTGGGCTCCACACATTTGAAAAATCTTGTCATGACCTTCCCCAGTTTTCATGATACAAGCTCCTGAAGCTAAGGAAACCAGAAGCCAAAACTAATCCTACATTTCAGAGGGTCTGGAGAGGCAAAGAACATTTCTTGCATTTAAGATCTCTGCTTTGTACGATTGCATTTACATTGGCTCCTTGATTTTGGTTCTTGAGAAAGACACTGATAGACTTAATAGACAGAAACCGAAATTCTACTTAGAATAGCAACATCCTGCTTTTAAGTTCTCCAAAATAAAGAAAAAACATTAGAACTTCAGTATTCGGCTTTGCCGACTTCCACAACCTGTTCTCCACACACCAAAGGCACCACTCTTCCACCAGAAAATACCAAAAAGGTAGCTGGCAAAACACAATGTGCAATGTACACCTCAGCATTTACCTTCCAGGATACTAATTCCAACTCTGAAAAAAACTCAGCAGACTAAAGCAACAATCCCCAAAAGACAGCCAGTTCTTCTCCTTCCTGACAAGGTATTTGTGGGAAACCAGCTGAAGGTTTCTTATATCCCTAATTCTGAAACAAAATTCATAAAGGACCACTCACAATTTTTCTGTGTTCCACACCAGACTGTCTTCAGAATTCTGTATATCTTTGCATCTTAATATAGAGAATTTTGTGAGAATATATAAGTGAAGCATACACGAAAGTTTCCTGAAAAGAGAAGTAGTACACTTAGAAGACAGGTGAAAGATAAGAAAAGATGAATTTGAAAGAAATATGTATGGAAAGAAGAAGTGACAGAGCAGCGGGTATCTGAACAGACACACACACACGCAAAAAAAAATTTAAAAGCAAGAAACAGGTGAAAAGTGAAATAGATTTATTTAAAACAAACAAACAAAAGAACCCAAACCAACAACAAAACACAACTTACAAGTGGAAAGAAGTATACATGCACTTCTATAACTGAGAGGAAGAGGAGCAACTCCTGACAGAATGAGGTGAAAGAATGAGAAACACAGGAACAAACAAGATTGTTCTCTGCAGAACTGTGAACAGACTATCAAATATATTGTGGAGGAATATCTATTAATAGATCCCTCATGACTCTGGAACCAGTGCAGACAACTTCAAATTGTCAGACCATAGTCATGAACCAGATGGCATCTTATCTCAATCTTTCATGAACCGCAGTCGGATAATTGAAATGGCAGATAATCAAAAGCACTATTTATAGGTGCTTCACACACACACACAAAAAAGTGTAGTCTTTAAAATAAGTAGCATGCAAATCAAAGCAAGCAATTCTGAAGGGCAGTATAAGGTGACAGAACAAAGACCATTCAAGCTGACCTCAGCGGTCAAAGTGAAACTGACAAGTGTATTTGAACTAGTTTTAAATGCAGTTAAATAAAGGTATTTGATGAATGAAATGATCAGCAGATACCTGGGACTTTAATATAAAGTTTCAAAGAAAATAAAGATCTTTCCCATTTTAGAAGAGATTATAGGACCGAGGAACTAGCAGCTGTCCAGGCAGATGAACATTAAAAACACTTGTAACAAAAGATGACAGCAACAGTAGCAGTAAGATTTCTCTTCCGGTGGAAAGACTGTCTCTTGCAACAGAAATAATGTTACTTGTATGAATTAGTTGCCTGTTCCAAGGTTATTTCTTTTCATCACACAGGACGTCCAGTTCAAGTCTACAGCAGCACTCAGGCATGCAAGGATAAAGTCATAGAAGGTATTTTTTTCTGCTGTATGGAGACCTTCCATCAGTAAAATGGCAGTTAACTAAACTGGATTGACTAAACTGGATTAACTACACTCAGACATCCCTCTATTAAATACATTCCACCTCTATGAAATTGGAGCAGTTTTATGCAGATAGCTAAACTTGGCAATGTCCAATAAATCCATAAACTACTACAAAAAGAAAAAAACAATTGAGAAACTGGCCAAATGTATAAGCTAAGCTCATATATAACCTGTGTAAGTCACCAGAAAATTTAACTATGTTGTTAAAGTTACTAACAAAAATAGCTACAAAGAACACATTGCCAACATTGAGAATACAGAAAATAACAATTAAATGAAGAAAAAAAAAAAAAATCTCAGTGGTATCAGACTGAGATTAATGACTGAACTAGTTACATGATCAGCTCGATGCAGCAAATGACTTAGAATCTTAAAATGCGATGAAACTTAAATGTTACCTGTTCGATTTCATGAAACAGAAACACAACAAAAGCAGAGAACTGTATCAAAAGCATTCAAATCTACTAGCTGGAGGAAGTTTACACCATTTGACTTAATATCAAACTATTTAAGTATGAACCAACCCTAGATTTAAAGATTGCATAGCAATTAACCTTTTCTTTCCCACAAGCAATCTAAAAATACAGGTATAAAAAAAGCAAAGTTTGTAAGCTACCAAGCCAGTGCTCTCAACAATTGTTGGCATCTTGAACAAAAACTGAAACTGAAGAATAAAGCATGGCACATGCCATTAAGGAAAAAATCTTCAATATCATGAGGGCCAATAAATCCACAGACATCTTTCATACACTTCTGGGACTGGAATTTAAATTTCCATTATATCAGCAAGTGAAGTTCCACACATTACTTGCTACCAGGCCAGCCTTTACAAGATGCAATTTTCTTTTCCCAGTGAGTTGGACCATATCTGGCCTGGAAGCACTGGTGCACACTCTCAGATGTTCAGAAATATCCATTGTCAAGCTGCTTGGTCATGCACTCAAGGCAAGGCTTCTCAGCCTTGACTAGAGGACTTTCCTCTCTGCACCCATTTCTCCTTCCCTTCCCTTTGCCCAGTCATTTAAAAGATGATGAGAAAAAAGCTAGGTTCTTCTGGGGCTTGGGGTTTTTTTGGTAGTTGTTAGATGGGTGTGTCTGGTTCGTGTGTTTATTTTTTAAATCTGAGAATTTAAGCAGAAACTCACTATGAGGGTGGTGAGACACTGGAACAGGTTGCCCAGACAAGTTGTGAATGCCCCATCCCTCTAAGTGCTTGTTGGGGGTTGGAACCAAACAATCTTTAAGGTCCCTTCCAACCCAAACCATTTTGATTCTATGATTCTAAAAGTTGGATATTTGTATTCAGTGCAGCAGTTTTGCAGTCTCACTAGTCTGCTAGTACTCAGACTACTTCATAGGAAATAAAGATGATCTTGCCCAGAGTGTAAGGTCTTGATATGATATTTCTCCATAAAGCTCTTGATGACAATAAGGATATATTCATAAGAAATGGCTGATAAAAAGAAAAATACCTAGAAAATAATCTAATCCATGAAACATTCAAATATTGTTTATAAATAAGCATCACCACTCTTCCAAAGCAGGTCATTAATCCTTACATTTGGAAACAGAAGGCCAAAGCTAAAACACTTTTACACAAATTCTGAATTTGACAGCAAAAAGATTTTTAAACCTTGTCATAATGAAACCCCAGAATAAACATATCTTTTTCTGGACACACTGCATTTTCTGGTGTGCCCTTTTACAGTGGGAAATAAACAGAAGAGCATTAACAGTCCGGTAAGAGCTCAGTGAGACCTCACAGAAAGAACAGCAGGA
>NW_009912298.1:14359-20666 GCF_000696875.1 Nestor notabilis
TAGGAAAAAAAAAAAAAAATCCACTCTGCCAAGTTAGCAGAGTATTAAAAATGTTTCTTGCCAGTGGTAAGGATGAATCAGCAACCACAGATTTAAACCTGTCCTGGTTTCATCTGGAATAGAGGTAATTTTCTTCCTAGAAGCTGGTACAGAGCTGTGTTTTGGCTTTAGTCTGAGAATAATGTTGGTAACACACCAGTGTTTTAGTTGTTGCTAAGTAGTACTTAGCCTGATCAGAGCTTTTCCTCCAGTGAGGAGGGGCACAAGAAGCCAGGAGGGAGCGGAGACAGGACACCTGACCCAAACTAGCCAACATGAGATGGGAGTTTTCAAAGAATGGTTTTACATTTGGCTCAAAAATGAGAAGTTCTGTACACATACATTTATACTCTAATAGTTCTGCTACCTTTTAACTATTTGCTGGGGTTTTGGCTGTGTTAGGGGGATGGGTTTGGTTGGTTTCTTGGTTAGTTGGGGGGTTTTTAAGGCAGGTCACAAGTTCATTTATTACAAACTACTTGTGGGACACAAAACACTTAAATTTTAGCTATGAGCAGTGTGACCATTGAAAGCTAATTAAATATTCATAGATCATTTTGAATGGTTTCGGTTGGAAGGGACCTTTAAAGATCATCCAGTCCAAGTGCCCTACTGTGGGATCAAGCTGGGCCTTGACTTGCAACACATGCAACAAATCTACACTGACATTTTTGAAAAAGCATTAGTTCCCTGGGGAGTTGTGTACGAGTGCTGACTTTAGTCTTCAAACAAATGAACAGACTTACACTGGGTTTGGTGTGAGCTGGTATCAATTGTCAGAAGTGATTTAGCTGCACAGTAGTTAAGAGTGAGAAGGAAATAAAGAGAAACATTCCATACAATACTTCTAATAGAATTCAAAGGTAGACTCAAAAGCCTCTTTATACTGACACTATGGATTAATTAGAATTTGGAGAGATTTTTTCCTCATATAACTGCTCAGCTTTCTGCAGTACATTATCCTTGCTGTTAAAGAGAACTGTTTCAGCACAGACATAATTTCTGATCTCCAGCTATATACAACTCTTCATCCTAAAGCAGAAGCACAAATTCTCAATGACACCCGCACTAGAATGAGAACAAAGACATCCTTTCCCCTTCCACCACTCATCATCCAGGATGCTCCTTTCTGTAAGGCAAAGTTATGTCAGGAACAAAACATAGCTAAGACATCAAAACAGTCATCTCGCCACACAGCTTTTAAGTGGACATTACCACTGTATTCTCAAGAGCTGTTTTCTACTGATGCTTCTCAATTATCAATAATGAAAAGCAAGTGGGCGGGAGAGAAGTCAGCTCCATTTGCTAATACAATCCATGACTACTGAGCTACAGTATTGCATATTCTCTCGAATATAAGGACTCAAAGCTTTTATTGTTTCCTCTCTGTGTGAAGCAGACTGGCAGCAATTACTTTTACATTAGCTGAATTACTGAATCTTGATACTCACCTCCTCTCTAGATCCCCTCCCCCTAATATATTCTTTCATCATTCTGCAGTATACAGAACACAGATATGCCCTTAAGCTACTTCCTGCTTTTACATCTAGGGAAAACATCCACTCCCTGGGTCCAAGATTTCGTATTCTGTGATATAAAAAAAAAAACCAAACCAAAACAAAAAACCCAACCACAGATAGGAACCATACAAAATCCATCATCATTTTTTATGAGCTTGCTCTATAACAGCAGCATCAGAGCAAAACAACAGTTACCATCTCTGTGGCTGTTTCCTCTCCTTTGATCCCATCAGGGCTAACCTGCCTTCAGCACTTCAGTGACCTCTAACATTTCAGACCTGAAATTTCAGCTAATCATTTCACATTACCAAGCTCTCCTTTTTCTCCTCCTAACACAGGCATCTCCTCCCCTTCAGGTGGGGAAGGAGTCCAATGCTTTATCTACAAGGTCAGTCCTGATCTGCTGTATGAATTCTGGTACACTGCTGGTAGAATGATTACCAGCAGCATTCTAAAAAAAGAAAGAAACCTCTAACATCCAGTGAATAGCAATTACCAAAGAAGCAATCTGAATAACATTACAGACTAATTGTATCAATTGCATTAGTAGCAGTTTAAACAGAAATATGTATGCACTCTGCATTAATATCACAATAAAACTACTTCTCAAGAAAGTGTTTTAATTGTTACTTAATTGTAATTCCTTAAAACTGAGTAGGTTGAAAACAAACAAACAAAAAACCCCAAAAAACCCCACAACTTGTCTAGCAGCTCTACCATAACTTTCTACAGATGAATCTTTGATTAGCACAAAGAGGAGTAAAAATTCTGTAGCTTTAAGAAACCTTCTGTTTTAAGTATCTCTTCTTTATCACACTTTCTGATCCAAAACCAACAATTAATATTAAAAAAACCCCTGTAATGTAGACACTGAGAAAGGAGCAAACAGAAGAGAGACCAACATGCAACAGACTGCAAAATCAGAAATTAATTTCAAAATTTTTACATATACACACATTTATGTATTTTATATTTTTTATATCAAACCCCTATCTTGTTCCATTCAGAAGGCAGATCTGACAACTTTTTACAATAGAAATGACATTACCTTTTGATTGCCAGATTTTTTGGTATGATAATTTATATAGGTTACTGAAAATATTTTATCACAGTTTATGAAAACTCCACTTGAACTTAGAACACAAAGACATTCACAGGCTATACAAATATTGTCACCAAACAACTGGAAATCTGATCTTGAACAGCTCCAATGCAACTGTCTTGTTGTGAGAAAGAAACCTACCAATGACAACAAAAGAATTAAAATTAATAGCACCCCATATGAGGAGGAGAACAAATACTTTTTACAGGTTGGGGAGGATTTTTATGTAACATTTCCTCTATAAAGCAACTTTACAGCTGCTTAAAACCTCATTCAGAAAAAGAAAAATCAAAATGAAAAAAAAAACCCACACTAATCATCTTTCTTATGATTTTTTTCTTGTTCAGCTGAAACTGTTCAACTGTTTTCAAGGATAACAAGAATGACACACACAATTCCTATTTAAAAACATCTCACAGCTATTTTGCTGAAAGGATCCAAAATCTCCACCATTTTGGACAGAGAACTTCAAATTTGTCAGAGTTGTCAAGAACCGCAAACACACCTGCCACCTGTGATTTATAAAACTTCTGCTAAGCTTAGGCCTCAAAGATGCTTCATTTTACACAAGAGTGTAATGTTACTGGAGTTTCCCAGATAAATTCCGCAGGGCTTCTGTTGCAGTGAGTGCTCTCCAAGTCATACCTCAGGGCCAAGCAGAAGTTTCGATGCAAGCGCTTCTCCTGCTTGCTGGAGGTCAGTGTGGCCCCACATGCAGGAAATGTGCTCAGAGTGCTCCCTCTGTTGATGTTTCGATAAGAGAGAGGGAGAAAAAGGAAGTGGCATGTCTGAAGCATGTCAAGAGAAGTAGAGGGATAAAGATAAAAAGGTAGGGTTTATGAGGGAAGTAGGGCAGAAGTTGAGGGCAGGGGCAGAGGAGAATCTGGAAAAGGAAAAAATAAAGGTAACTAACAAAGGGGAAAAGTGGGAAAAGGGATATTAACTGGAACAGAACATATCAGCCTCTCAGATTCTTTTGATTGCATTACTTCTTGGTGTAACATTCCCTTGGTGTGTACGAACTAGCTGTGGTATTTCACTGCAAAGCATCTTTCTCAATCACTAATGTAAGACCATGCAGACAATAGTTGTCTGCCAGTATCATCAGTCTGACTGGTTGAAAGGGCACAAGACTGTATCTCGAGCCAAACTCCTAACTATGGCAACAGCAGAGGTGATCAATGTGATTTCATGTAAACAAAAGTAATGTGTCCTTTCTTCCCCTTCCCCAACAGAAAAGTTTTAACAATACCTTGAAAAATATTAAGATGAAAAAATATTAATGATTAAAGAGCTTATTTATAACCCAGTATTTGCAAGCAGTATGATGAAGGCTTCAACTGTTTACCTTCATAGTGGTATTGTTATTGTTATATAGACCCATACCTCCTTTAATGCACCAAATTGTGCTCTGAAGGTGAGCAAAGACTGCACAGCAGGAAAAGGCTCTTCCTTCATCTACTACAGAAGCTGAAAGGTGTGTCTCAACTGACACAAGCAGCTACGCATCAGTTGTTTTGGGGTGATGGCAGTTAAACACTGCTCTTAGACTCTCTAGACTTGTACTCTTGTGTTTTCCAAATTTGATAAGCAATACATTGCAAACCAGTTTTTCCCCAGTAGCCACCATACCTTCTTCTTACTTTACTTTCTGGAACTTCAGCTTCAGGAGAACAGTCTAATTTGTGGGCATGAAAAGCTCTTGCAAATGAGACTGAGGAGTTATCCTACCACATGCAATTCTAAGTAGTCTTAAAAAAGAGAGAACAAACCAAACCAAACCTAAAAGCAATGACAACCAACCAACCCACACACATATACAAGTCCCCACAAAACACCACCTCTCAATTTCTCAGACATTTAAGGAAGGGGACCAAGCTTGTTCCACTGCATTCACAATTACCTTTAAGATATTTGCCTTGCCTCCCTTTTATGTTTAGAGAACTACCACCATTATTTCACAAGTCCATTCCAAGTGTAAACTAATTCACTTTAAGGTATTCTACCTATAATATCATAGAATAGCTCATAAAACATCACAATAAAGCTGTATTTCTTGTAAGGTTTTGAGTATATGCTGTGAAAAAGCTTTAATAAAAAGCTGAACTTTAATATACACAGATGTGTAAAATACACATGCACAGGGTTGGACTAATAACAATATGCAGCTCCATACAGAAAATATAAATGGTTGAAATAGAAGGCATACAAGTAATCTAAAAATAAAACATTAGGAACCTTAACAGTGTGTACACAAAGAATCCACCTATTCTCTTCTGCATCTAAAATATCTTTCAAAAATGCTAACAATGTTAAAAATGGGTTTTTAATAAAACTCTGTTTTGAGTTGGTATCTCCTAGAAAGATCTGGCTTTCATACTACTCCTATCTTCACTTCCTTGAACGATTTTTTCTGGTTTTGAACTACAAGAATGACTTACCATTTAAAAATACAAACAAAAATTAAACCATATCTACCTTCCTTCCACTCCCATTTTGCAAAGAGAAGTCTGACTGAATCACAACAGTTTGGGAAAGTCATTATCCAAATGAGTTTTAAAGAAGACAGATGTGTACGATCATGGCCAGTCCAGGGGAGGGAAGGGTGCGTAAGAGGAAAAAAGATGGCCTTCACTGCTAAGTTACAGTATTCAAAAACCTTCCTAGAGCTCTATCAATGCAAGTTACTTCACTGTTCCTTTGCTTTCCTTAATCTTTTGTATCACAAAGCTAAAAAAAGGTAATATTTGGACTATGGATTAAGCAGAAATCAGAAAAGTCTTATTGTATCACAATACAAAGCTAATAAATAAATGGACCAAGAGAGGATAAGAAAACAATAATAATAATTGGAAAAAAACCCTAATTCCAGTGACATGACTTACTGAAGACAGATTTTGCTCAGCTCAGCAGTTACATATCATTAAAGCAGCTATGTTTATAATCTTATCTGTTGGTACGGAAGACCAAAGTTGGGAGAGCTGTGTTAGCTAGCAAGCAAACCAACCTTAACAGAGTCTTCTACAATGACCTCCACAATTAAGTGTGGCGGTCCGGGCTGCTGGGCTACTGTCAGCAGTATCAGAGTTCTCCCAGATCAATACAGCTGAATGAGCTGCATAGGGATGAACACATTTCAGCCTGAACTGGAGAACTAACTGAAAGTCAATATTGGAAAGCTAGCACTTAATCTTGTAACATGCAGGGACAGGAGCTGCACATCACTTTGATAGCATCTCGCAAAGTAACCTCTCGAAGAACAAAGAGACGATTTTTTCCCTATTGTATTCCCAATGTCACTGTATTACAACAGGTAAAATTGTGTAAAATGTCTGCCCACGTAAGGCATTACACGTAAGTCGTTTTAGCGATACTGCTCTCAGGTTCCCCCACAGTCCAACAGCATTTCTGCTACCGTGAGCAGAGCGGGCAGCCGAGGACATATGAACGCCGGTATTCTGGAGCACCGTTCGCCACTGCCTTCACACGCCGGTCAGTGGGTACACCCAGGGCTGCTTACCGACAGCAGGCGGGTTCTTTTGTTCCCTCCGAGACATCATTTTCCGCCGGGCACCGTGCTGGGCAGAGGGAGCCGCGGACCAGCGCTGGTCCAGCGACGCGCCGAGGCGCATCGCTCAGCCAGCCC
>NW_009912299.1:0-4326 GCF_000696875.1 Nestor notabilis
CCTCCCGCACCACAACAGTGATTTTCACACATAGGGACTCTTTTCTAAGCGGCATGGTGAAAGGATGAGTAATTATGGGCACAAGTAACATTGAAGGAAATTCCAGCAGGCTCTAAAAAAAAAGAGTTGTTTCATAGTGGGGGTCATTCAGCATTGGAAAAGGTTGCCCTGAAAGTCTGTGGACTCTTCATCCCTGAAACATACTTCAAATTCATCTGGACAAGGCCCTGAGAAACTTGATCCCACTTTGAAGCAGGCATTTTTGAGCAGGAGGTCAGACTAGATAACCTCCGAAGGTCACTTACAACCTAAATTATTGTATGATCCTGTGATGCTACAAAGTGGTTTTATTTTTACTTTTTTTTTTTTTTTCAGTTTTCTGGAACTTCTTCAGCTCTTTCCTATATATCACTCAGCTCTGTTTTGCTGCATTTACAGACTATTTCTTCTAGTCAAACTTGTTTGTGCAATGTAAAACCTCATCATTTGAATGCTGCATCAGCTGTGCTATCCATCAGCTTATTCCCTTATTTCAAGGGAAGCTCTCAGTTCAGGGAAAGCTGTGACACTGACAATTCACCTCTGCTGCAATCAGGTCTGACATCCATAGCTGGGATGTGACTGTCTCCTTTTTGAGGTTATGACTTCAGTGTAATATTTGAGGAAAAAATAAATGTTTCATTCAATATCTTCCTAATTGCAGTAGCCCATTCTCCCCACACCTCAAACAACATCATCTGGGATAAGTTACTTCTTACCTTGGTCTTCTTATAAAACATAACGACAACTGAAAAAGAAGTACAGTAAGTCCAGGCTGGGTACATTTTTCTATTTACTATTTACAGCATAATTATAGCCACTAAAATGAACTAAATCTTTTTTGCCAGAGATGTATAGGGCAGAAATTTCAGGTGATTGGAAGGACACGATCCACATGGGTTGGTGGGGTTTTAGAGATCAGAAAACTGATCTAGGAGTTTTTCTAGTTACTTCATGTGCTTTTCCTGAATCTAAATCAACCAGTGTTTAGTCTCCCGTATACGCTTGTTTTCATGGGCTTCATAAAGCCTAAGTAACCGAAGTAACTTTCTGCAGTCCTCTGTTTTGCTTCAAGGACACATCTAATTTTCAATTATTTGAATTCTTACCTAGCTAACTTAGAGTTGACCTGAATAAATCTGTTTTAAATAATAACAGGCAGGGGCTGTGGAGCAACAGCTTTTGTTTAAATGTGGCAGCAGGGAGATGAACAGACTAGGCTGCAGATGTAGTGATGCAAGTTCAAACCTTGTGCTCAAGGATATTTCCAGTTAGTCTAACTTTCTCTGTGCCACAAAATCCAGCGGCTTTTGTATTTTTACTGCAGGAGCATAGTGGCCAGAAAAATTCAACTAAATCTTTGCTCTTTGAAACAGCTGTTGTATCTGGACCAAGTCAAACAGAAGGGTGGCATAAACTTTTTTTGGTTTTTTCCACTAATTTCAGTGTGTCAGAAGCTGAATGTTCTTCAGTTAGAGAAAAATCGTAGCAGCTGCACAATCAGATAATCTTTAATTTCAAATACTCAGATAATCCATATTACTTCCCCCCCCCCAAAAAAAACCAAACCCCAAAACCAAACCCTTACACACAAAAGGCATTTATCAGTTAGAAATAATGAGGGATGCAATCTTATTTCAATATTGATAGATGGGAAGCAGATGCTCTTTTCTGCGTGACAGGACTTTCCATGTATCCCACGCAGTGCAATCTGACCAAGATTCACTGCAGGGATGTGTAGCACCTGGGTTCAGGGGATTTTTAATTAGAAGCTATAGGACACACAACTTCAGTAAATTAAGGGCCTTGCTTAAAATATGTTCCAGCTGTTGCATGATTAAACCCCTCCAACTAAGATTGTAAGATTGTCCTTCACTTCTATTTTTACAAATGCAATTATTACTAGAGTGCCAGTAAGACGTGATGTGCTTAAAACAAGCACCAGGAATGTGGTTCCCCGTTTAAACCCCCATGTTTCTGCAAAAAAGCAATGGGAGCCTCTCCCAGGGTACCCACATTACTTTTTCCTTTTCAAAACAGTCTTCCTTTGCAGAATACAGATTTTTCACATGGTCCATGCTGAAAAGCCAGGTCAATAGTCCCTGCACTATAGACAGGTATTTAGTGTTGGGCTTTGAATCACCTATTGGAAGTCCACAGAGAGCTGTTTTGTCACCTGGCACTGTCCTCACCCTCTTACGCAGAGACTGGTCTTTGTTGTAGGGTACTTTGAAGGGTGGAAGTACCTGTTAGTGGAAAGAAGAGACCAACATTACGTTGCATGTTCTGATCTACAAAACGATGTAATCAGTGGGGAAAAAAAAATATTGGTTTTCTGAAGGTAAAGGCAAGTTTTTTAGTGTGTTCACACCTCTACATACAGATTATGGGTATATGTATATGTATATAAGAGAGGAAGTCAAGCTAGGGACATTTATGCAAGGGAAGACACATGATGCGGGGGCAAGAAGGAAGTAGTCTATAGAAAATGTTGTCCACTTCATTTTGAAAAGAATAAATAAGAAACTCATTAAACAAAGTTTACTTCTATGAATTCCCTACCATAACTGTAGATCAAAATTTTCCAAGGACTGTCATAAAGCTATTTTTGGTGTTAGGGCCAGCTCTGATAATAGGCAAATTAACAACTGCTTTCAGAAACAGACTGCTAGGTTGATAAAAGACAACAAAAATGGTTGTAACTCTGTAAGGCCTCCTTTGCCCATGCCAACACTTACTGTCTGCATGTCTGGGAGAGTGGAGACCCTCAAGCAGTGGAACACGGGCTTCAGGTGGTGGTGATGATATGCATGACCTAGGAAGGAAGGGGTAGTAAACAGAAACCTTATTCTTGGGAAGGAAGCCTATATTTAGGAAATGTGCCATGGGGTGATGGAAGAGACAGTGTATTTGACAGATCAAGGAAAATATCATATGAGCTGGAAAGGTGGGACAGTATGCAGACTGAGTAGATTACACAACGACCAAAAGTAAATATATTTTAAAATACAAAGATGATCTTATTTTAGGTCTAATATAATCTGTCTTACAGTAGATGTGTCAGATTGGTAGTAGGCCAGTGCCACTGAAAGGGTTGGGGACAGCAGACATCAGATCTTCCTGTGAGGAAGCACTGAAGGTGCCACCACATGCTGGCTTGCTGTCAATATCTGAAGTTCCCTCTGAAGTCTGTGAAACTATCCCAGAATAAGAGGACCAATCTTGAAAGGAATAAGAGATGAGCTGGGCTCCTGCTGTATGGTGGTCAGGGTGGTCTCCAGGGAGATGGCAAGACCATGGCAGGGTCATTTCCAGACTAGGACGATCGCTTTTGTGATGTGCAACTGGGTCCCAGCAAGGCTTGTGCTAAGAAAGTGTCAAAAGGGACTGGAACATAGAGAGAACAGCTTTATTGAGCTATACCTACCTCTTCCCCTCACCCTTTGTGTCTCTCTGGTTTACTGTGTGCAGTGAGAGGCCACTGGGATAGGCTCATGGGGCTTTTGGTGTAATTGCTAGGACTCCCCTCAACTTACTCTGTCCTGAAATAGAGCATGTCTTTAATGACAGCCTCCATTTCTTGATTTATAAATCACCAGTGATGGAAAATTACTTATAGTATGGAATAAATTGTTCAGTCTTTTTCTTCTTTGAACTGTTTTGTTTCTACTTCCAGCTCCTGGTTGCTTGTTGCAGCTATGACTGCTCAGCTAGGAAATGCTGTGGTAAATATCTGTTCTCTGTGGAGATGGGTAGGCCAAAGAGGTGAATATTCCCAAACCTCTCTCTCTCCCTTAATCATAATTTTCCTATTCAGTCATTGTTAAGGCTCTGTACAGTTATGCCAATCTACCAATACTACCAATACCATTATGTACCTGTAATATTAGAAACAGATGCAATATTGTTGCCGTGGCTGCCCCAGTGCTAAATGCAGAAGCACTTAGCATCCCTATCCCTATTTAATGTTCCCTGTGTACACACCCAAAATTCCCACAGTGGCAGATCATGATGCAGTTATTATCCACCTTTGAATCCTTTAAAATCATTGCTTCCCATGACAGAAATGCTGTATCCTGAATGTATACTGTGTATTATTTATCTTACACATACAGTTTTACATTTGTCTGCTTAGACTGACATGTACCATTGATATATGTCAAGGTTAATCCAGGTTCTTCTCTTTTGATGTCCTGTTCTGTCTTCGATGTTCTATTGTCTCTCAGTCTTGTCACCATCCGTCAAGTTCAGCACTAACAGTTGTATGTATTTTCCCTAACTACTTCA
>NW_009912299.1:4357-8030 GCF_000696875.1 Nestor notabilis
TCACAAAATTTTATATAGTATAGGGTCAATAATAATTTCTGTGATTGCAGTAAAAGCACATCTACTTGTTTTTGGTTGTCTGTTTACAATTACCCTTGGCAATCTGCTGTCCTAATGTGTTCCATGTGTGGGTTATATTACAGTTTTAATTCTTTTTTTTTTTTTTTTCTTTTAGATTTAATCATAAGGTAAAAAAGGTAGAGGATATGATGGACTACCTCATCAAGCCCAGATCATTATCATGCCCTGGTCAACCATATTGTGATTCATTTATCAAATACCAATTTTAAACTTCCTGATTTCTGCCCTTCATTGCCTGTGTAGGAGGAAGTCTTGCTGCTCTGTTTTGTAAGCTATTGGATTTGAAGTCCTATAGTATTCATAGATAGTTTATACACTTTTGTTACTGTGCCAATACTGTCTTTTAGCTTTGTAGCTGTGCTTCCTCCCTGAGGTTTACCCACTGGTATATTTTTAGAGATCAATCATACTCCCTCTTGATGCTGACTTTGATATGCTAAGCAAGCCTTTCATCCTCTGTAGTGATGGCTGCCTCCTTCCCGCACTGTCCCAGCAATCCAGCCCTGTTTCCAGTTTCGGCTCGTCTTTGAACACAGATGGCTCAACTGTATAGGCTGTTCCAGATGAGCTTTCATCTCTGTTTAATAAAATAGCATTAATGTCTTACCTGTCTCCTGTGTACCTTATCTGATATGCCATAGGACTGCATTAGTGTTTTTCATTTGACTATGACGATAAAGTGGGTCTGATGCACTGATCAATGCAATAGGCACACATACTTAAGTGACTCTGATCCTCGTTTGTGTTTGTTCAGGCATCATTACTCAGATTTTATGGTTTTATCAGAATCCTTGGTGTGGAGTGTACAGTTCTATGTGGCAGTTCTTCTGATATTCTGGCATGGAGCTATTTGATCTCTCCTAAACAGAATAAATCAAGTACATAGACTTTTGTCTCTGCTGGTTGCTGATGACAGCAGTGTGGTAGAAGCCATGCCATCAGACTAACTGGTAGCATCTGGGGTGATAAATAAACACTGAAGGCACCTGTGAGCTGAAAGTGCCTTATTAGAGGAGGAATACTTGTATCTAACCAGAATAAGCAGATAGCATGAGGAGCTGACAGAGAAAATCCCCAGAACTTTAAACCAAAGGTGCTGGCCCGTATATAGCTCCCATCCCTAGCACAAATAAATGCTTGCAAGGAAAGTGTTTAGATCTGCTTGGATGAATCATCTCTTCAAAAAGAAATGAAAGGGAATTAGAGGTTAATAAGGAATTGAAAAGTATCAGCAATAATTCGAAGTGAAAATGAAGGGATCATGCCAGTATTGACTAAAGCAGAGCGGTGTTAGATTTGGCAGTAGTAAGGCCACTGTACTTCACCTATTGAAAACAAAATAGAGAACAAAATGAATGGTAACAGTGTAAGGGCAGAATTTTATGTGATCAATTTAAGGATTAAGCAGATGTAGTCCCAGTTGAAATTATTTTATCCCAGAGCACAAGGAAGATGATACAGGACAGCACACTGGCAGGAGGGGGCAGATAAGGATGAGGGTGTGAGAGGGGAGATTACCATGTCTGAACACATGCAGTCTGTGCTGGAAGCAGAAAAATGAAAGGAATTCATCTTAACACTGGAAAGCCTGGTGCTTTTACCTTATTTTTGCCTAAAAAAATTATTTTCCCTCACTCCTTTTGCCCCTAATGAACAAAACGCAGGGAAATCTTACTACAGAAGGGAAAATTGTTGTGCTCAACTGGTGTCTATGATAAAATGCCTATAGATGTCACAGGCAGGGCAGTTCTAAACAGTTTGAAAGTCTCACCCTGTAAGTAGGAAATCATGAGGTTATTACTATTTATTTTTCATACAGATGAAGGTTCTTTGCTGAGTATGGGAAGGGGGTTCCATAGTAGAAGAGGTTGCTTCTATACTTATTCACTTCATGATCTCTGGGACAGACATCAGTTACTCTGCTACCATGATTATATTTTCAGCATCAATCTCTGACTTTGTGGTCAGCCAGAATTATGTATTATGCTGGTTATACAAAATTTCAAACTGTGGTAAATGCCTTTACTTATGTTTATGTTCCTTTTACTCATTCTAACTAAAATTGAACTAAATAAATAGCACCACTGCATTGTTGCAGAACACTTTTCCCTCTTCTTTAGTCATAATTTTGGTTGTTAAAAATTCATGATGCATTATGGTCACAGGAAATGTCAGTTCTACAAAAAATTCTTCCCTGTGAGGGAGGTAAGGCACTGGCACAGGTTGCCCAGAGAAGCTGTGGCTGCCCCGTAGAAGCATAGAATCATAGAATAATTAGGGTTGGAAAAGACCTTAATATCATCTAGTTCCAACCCCTTTGCCATGAGCAGGGACACCTCTCACTAAACTATGTCTCCCAAGGTTCTGTCCAACCTGGCCTTGAACACCGCCAGGATTGGAGCATTCACAACTTCCTTGGGCAACCCATTCCAGCGCCTCACCACCCTCACTGTGAAGAACTTCTTCCTTAGATCTAATCTAAACTTCCCCTGTTTAAGTTTGAAGCCATTACCCCTTGTCCTACCACTACAGTCCCTAACGAAGAGTCCCTCCCCAGCATCCTTGTGAGCTCCCTTCAGATACTGGAATGCTGCTATGAGGTCTCCACACAGTCTTCTCTTCTCCAGGCTGAACAGCCCCAACTTTCTCAGCCTGTCTTCATATCAGAGGTGCTCCAGCCCCTCTGATATGGTCATCCTTATGGCCTCCTCTGGACTTGCTCCAACAGCTCCATGTCCTTTTTATGTTGGGGTCACACAGCACTCCAAGTGGGGTCTCACAATAGCAGAACTGAGGGGCAGGATCACCTCCATTGACCTGCTGGTCTTGCTTCTTTTGATGCAGCCCAGGATACAGTTGGTTTCTGGGCTACAAGTACACACTGAAGCTGGCTCATGCTCAGTTGCTCATCAACCAACACCCCCAAGTCCTTCTCTGCAGGGCTGCTCTGAATCTCTTCTCCACCCAACCTGTAGCTGTGCATGGGATTGCCCCAACCCAGGTGTAGGACCTTGCACTTGGCTTGATTGAACTTCAGGAAGTTGGCATCAGCCCATCTCACAGAGTGTCCAGGTCCCTCTGGATGGCATCCCTTCCCTCCAGCGTATCAACCGAACCACACAGCTTGGTGTCATTCGCAGACTTGCTGAGGGGGCATCAATCCCACTGTCCATGTCACTGACAAAGATGTTGAACAGTATCGGTCCCAACACCAGTCCCTGAGGGACATCTCTTGTTACCACAACTCTTTGCATGCCACTATAGAGCCAGTTCTTTATCCACTGAGTAGTCCATCCATCAGATTGATGTCTCTCCAAGTTAGAGATAAGAATGTCGTGCAGGACAGTGTTGAATACTTTGCACAAGTCCAGGTAGATGATGTCAAGTGCTCTGCCTCTGTCCACCAGTTCTGTTGCCCCAACATAGGAGGCCACCGAATTGGTCAGACAGGATTTTCCCTCAGTGAAGCCATGTTGGCTGTCACCAACCACCTTGTTTTTTTTCATGTGCCTCAGCATGCTTTCCAGGAGAATCTGCTCCAAGATTTTGCCAGGCACAGAGGTGAGACTGACTGGTCTGTAGTTCCCCAGGT
>NW_009912299.1:8653-15786 GCF_000696875.1 Nestor notabilis
GCTCCTTCAGGACCCATGGATGGATTTCATCAGGTCCCATGGACTTGTGCACGTTCAGGTTCTTAAGGTGGTCTCGAAGCTGATCCTCTCCTACAGTGGGCCTAAGGTCTTCATTCTCACACTCCCTGCATTGGCCTTCCAAGACTTGGATGGTGCGATCAGAGCACTTGCCAGTGAAGACTGAGGTAAAGAAGTTATTGAGAACCTCAGCCTTCTCCAAATCCAGAGCAGCCAGTTCTCTTGTTTCCTTCCAGAGAGGGCCCACGTTATCAGTAGTCTGTCTTTTGTTTGCTGCATACCTATATAGAAGCCCTTCCTGCTATCTTTCACATCCCTGGTCAGACCCAATTCTACCTGGGCCTTATTTTTCCTGACCTGGTCCCTATTTTCCTGGACAATGTCCCTGTATTCTTCCCAGGCTGCCTGTCCTTGTTTCCCCCTCCTATAAGCCTTTTTTTTTCCCCTCTAAGTTTTCTCAGCAGTTCCTTATCCATCCATGCAGGTCTCCTGGGCTTTCTGCCCCATTTTCTTCTTGTCAGAACACAACACTCCTGAGCTTGGAGCAGGTGATCCTTGAATATCAACCAGCAGTTTGGGATCCCCTGCCCTATAGGACTATGGAACCTTGCTAAGCAGGTTCCTGAAGAGGTGAAAGTCTGCTCTCTTGAAGTCCAGGGCAGTGAGCTTGCTGCACGCTCTTCTCACTGCCCTGAGGATCTCAAACTCGACCATCTCATAATCGCTGCAGGAAAGGGTGCCCTGGAGCATCACATTTCCAACCAGTCCCTCCCTGTTGGTGAGCGCGAGGTCAAGGATGGCATCCCTCCTTGTCGGCTCCTCTATTACTTGCAAGAGGAAATTGTCTTCCACAAAACCGAGGAACCTCCTGGGTTGCTTGTGCTGGGCTGTCCCATCTCTCCAGCAGATATCAGGGTGGTTGAAGTCCCCCATGAGGACAAGGGCCTGCGAGCATGAGGCTGCTCCTCTCTGTGTGTAGAGCGCTTCATCCATGGAGTCCTCCTGATCAGATGGTCTGTAACAAATCCCCACAGTAACATCCCCCATCGCTGTTCTCCCTTTGACCCTGACCCACAAACTCTCTGTTGACTGATCACCTATCCCCAGACAGAGTTCCATACTCTCCAGCCTATCACTGACATAAACAGCTAGTCCTCCTCCCCGCCTGCCAGGCCTGTCTGTTCTAAAGAGGCTATAACCTTCAGTTCCACACCTAATCACAGGAGCCATCTCACCATGTTTCTGTGATGCCAATGATATCATATCCCCGTAGACGTGTACGCATCTCTAATTCCTCTTGTTTATTCCCCATACTGTGGGCTGACTCATTGGCTGGAGCGGCTGAAATATCTCTGTGTCACTCCCAGCATTTATTACAGGTGCTGGCAACTGACTAGGAGTGTTGGGATGGATTGATACCCCATTCCTGGCAGTGTTCAAGGCCAGGTTGGACACAGGGGCTTGGAGCAACCTGGGCTAGTGGAAGGTGTCCTTGCCTGTGTCAGGGGGATGGAACTGGATGAACTTTAAGGTCCCCTCCAACCTGAACTAGTCTATGATTCTATTACACAGCCTCTTAGTTACATCTCAGAATATGAAAGTAATTCAGGGTTTGCACCAGATTCCTGCTTGTGTGACCTCATTTTTCCAGCAAGACAAATGGGGCCAGCTGGCTTTGGTGTATCTCCATCAGGAAAATGAAATTCTTTGGTTGAGGTCCTCAACCAAGTACTTTGTTAGAGGCTGAGTCCTCTGCAGCTTCACGCATCTTCCCTTCCCTCAGGCCAGTGGGTGATAACCACTCATCAAATCTTACAACACAAAGTGCACCTGCAGTGGTGCCATCTGACCTTGCTAAGGAGCCCACCAGACTGATCCCAGCTTGGTGCCAACTGGGCTTGCACCAGTTGAGTGGCGATGAGCAGGGGCCGCTCCATGTCCAATCCCATCTATAACCCTGTGGGTAGTTTTCCTGTTCCTTCTTGGTATTCATGGCTTAGCAAACAGCACTTCACTGTGTTAACTGTCAAAAAGTAGTTATTAAAAACCAAAAAGTGAATTTGCAAAGAATTATTGGGTCTTTTAACCAGATGATATCTGCTGACTTCAGAAAGACTTCAGCGATCCTATTCCTGTGGAGTTGTCCCTAGTGACTGATCTTAAACACCATCTATTTTAATTATCCACTTGGCAATTGGGAAAGAAAGAGATTATTTCACAGTGTAAATGAGTGGGTATGAATGCACATCACATCATGCAGAATAGCAGAGGGTGTAAACTGCATCCTAATTTCCTCAGTAGTAACTTATTTATGTGCCCAAAGCCATATATTTCAAAGGGGTTGATGTCATTTCATGCAAACATAAGGTCAAAGCTTAAATCTTTCTAAATCACCACTAATTTCAAAAGAAAAGCAGTCTAAAGGGCAATCCAAAATAGTCTCTCATAAGAACTCACATTACATTGTTCTATTCCACTGTTGCAATAAGGTCTATAGAGACTTAAGTACATATATCACTTTCCTACTGAGTTTTATTGTATACAGCAGATTGATGGGAGTTAAAATTGAGTACATTGCTAGTGGTGAATTTCTCTGGAAGTCTTTGAATGACAGTATGCAATTTTAGAGCCTTGGAAATTATATTTACACTACCGACCAGATGCAGTGCCCTTATCCACCTATCAAGATAATACTCCATGTTAATTCCACTTACATTTTGATATACTTGTTATTTTCTAATACTATTTCCTAACTTTGAAATAACAGATTGATTTTATTGAATTAGTATTTTTCTCAAACTCTGGACCATATTTATTGAAGAAAAAACCCCAGGTTCTAGGTAAATCCTACTGACTGTCCTTGTGAAAACCACTTTTCATGAGGAATAGGGTCTGACAAGTAAATCAGGTCAAGCAGCATGCATTATCTTTTCAGAGTTCTTCTGAGTCATGCTTTCAATTTAATACTATCCCTCTTTAATCCTCACTGCTTGATTTTTTGATTAGGAATGTCTGATTGCTGGTGAAAAAGTAGGCATTTACTTTGCAAAAAAAAAGGCATAGGTGGGTAAAATTCCCCTTAACTTGTCCATAATGACAATAGATGCACACTGGTTTTGGCATATGTAATTACAGATCTGTAATTTGAATGTTTGGCTTAGGTGAAAAAAAAGAAAAGAGTGGGGAAATTATTTATCATTTGTGAAAAGACCTGATCCAGGAGCTATTCAGCAGGTGCAGATGCCCTCTTCTTTCACTGGGAATTACATGAAGTAGAAATGGTGGAGAGGGGGACAACGGTAAGGCAATGATTTTGGGGTTTAAATGTGCACATTGTTAAGGTCCTCTGAAGTGAAAGGTAGGTGGGTGCTTTAAATGTTGCACTTTACTGAGGTTTACACTCAAGTGAAAGCAACTAATTCTTATAAATCACTTGTATAGATCCATTGTGTTAATGTCAGCCTTCTCTCCAGTCTAAATAATTTCAGCCTTCTTACAAATCACTGTGAGTGTTTGATGTGAAATTCAAAAGAAAAGAGTCTAGGTCATTGGCTCACAATCAATGACATTACTCCCTCACTTGTGTAGACCCTCTCTGTTTGTAAAAGCAAATGAAAAAGATTATTATCAGTAAGCTGTAAACTATACTTGCTGGCTTAATTTTGGCATAAGATTGCTCAAGAATTTATAGTTTTACAATGAAATTTCCAACTCAGACTGCTTAAAAAATGGGGGAGGGAGAGGTGTGGAAATTGTCTTTCAAAAGGAGTTCACTTGCACTCCTCTTGAACTGTGACCCCAACGTTGCCTGCATCTGACTTGCAATTAGGCAATACTCTTGGTCTGGACCTAAGTAATGATTAAAACCAGACCTAACCACCTTTTCTGAGGGAAAATTGAATTATCTTTTATTTACTTGCAGTTATTAATTTCACAAGTTACAAAGGAATCACTGAAGTGAAACTCTGTTTTCAGATTTCAAACTGTAAATGCTTTCCAAGACCAAATATGCAGGGGGCAGCAGGGTAAATGTAGCTGTTTTTTTACTGAACATTTAATTAAGTTCCAATCTTCAAGTAGAAATAACTATAGCCATTTAGCACTTGTCATAAGCCCAGCACTACTTTGGGTATTTGCTTACTGCCCATGGTGCCCACATCGATCCTCGGGGATGCACTTTGGCCACCACACTGAAGGCCTCTTTATGGCTGTGTTACAGCCGCCTCTTCTTCCCCCCAAAATATGTTTCTTGTTGGCTCTCATGTCTACCAAAGAGCTTTTAGGTCCTTGGCTGAAATTCATACAGCAGTTGCTGGAGCCAGAGTTTGTAGGTTCAAATCCAAGTTTGTTCTGGAGGACTGGTATATCTTTTTCTTGGACTTGACTTAATTTAGAAGTCCATGAACAGGGTTATCCTCATCTTTCTGATACTGTTTGTCTCTTTGTAAGAGACATCAAGTGAAGTTTATTGTACCCTGTTGGATTTGTAGGTTGTGAATCCTTGATATACCCAGGAGCTGATATCCTACGGGACCAGAGTTAGAGGATTTCCAAGGGGATATTCCCCTATAGTCATTAAATGTGGAGTACGTAGTTGCAAAGAAAAATCAAACCAATCCCTGGAGAGAAGAGCCATTCAAAAAGTCTTTTTTACCTAATCAGTTGTCCAGCTTTTTACATGTATCAAAAACATCACTGAATCTAAAGGATTTAAATTTTCTAATCAAGCAAGCATGACAGCAGTTGCTTTCTTTTGGAAATAAGAAGAGATATGAAAGGAATCTAAAATGACTATTTGGTTGTTCCTTACTCAAATGAGATTCTTCATGGAAAATGCCTATTGAGACACCGCTTTGAGATAGCTTTTGTGTCAGGGGGCAGAACCTAATTTGCGTCTGGGGTTAGGATGTCTCAGGTTCAGCTGGTGGGAGATTGCAGCCATCTGTTTGCTGTCACTGTCCCCTCTAAAAAGGGTACAGAGGCACATACTGGCCATGTTCACATCTCCCAACACAGGAGGCTATGTTTGATGTCCCCCCACCAAATACTTGTCTGAGACCTCTAAATTAGCTGGAACAGGCAGCAAGTGGTGTCAGAATTAATGGGCTTTAGTAACCAGGTATTTCCATTGTTCAAGTACCTTTAACAAGTGGCTTTGGTGCCTGTTTTCTAAGGGGTGTTTGAAAATCACAGCCTAAATCTCAGAGGTGATATCTTCACTGACTGCTTCTAACATGATAGAAACGAACACTTCTTACTTTTGGGTTGGTTTGGTTTTGGTTTTTTTTTTTTTAATTATTATTTTTTAAGCATATGAATGAATGCATAATGTTAATAAATTGCATACAAGATTTTAGCTCTTACATATGAGGAATGATGGTGTTGCCCAGTAGTGGCTCATGCTAATGGAAAACACTCAAAAGAGTTTTCCATCACTATTGTTTAACCTGGGAAACTTATATGACAGAGCAAGTGTCAGCACCTGCTTGAAGCCTCATTCTTCAGAGTTATTCTTGGTGATGAGAAGAGAGTGCTTGACTGAAATGCCTGTCAGCTTTAATTTGGAAAACAGCTTCATGAGCACAGGGAAGGAGATAACCTGCCAGTCACATAGTGCATCACGATCATGTCTGTTCCTAGCACATGGAAAGGGGTTGTTGGTTACTCCAGTTTCAGGGTGCCATGAAAAGGAGCAAAGGAAACCAACTTCCTCAACATTTTTATATATCTCCTATGGGGCGTTTTTACCTTGACCTTCACTTTCACTTGGGATATCTCAGATACATCTTCTCCATGGTCATGGTTTCAGTGTGCCAAATTGTCTCTTTTTGTCTTCATAGGTCTCTGAGTTTTGGGAGCTTTCATACTGCATATTGGGAAAAGCAACACTGTAACTGTCTAAAATGCAAGACTGAAGAGAGCTTGCATACTGCCAATGCTGAGCCTCTGCCCTGGGTTCAGCTGTAACAGTCATTTTTCTCCTTCTCAGTAGCTGGTGCAGTGCCGTGTTTCTTGACTTTCAGAGTGGGAACAACGCTGATAACACCGATGTTTTTAGTTGTTGCTAAGTAACGTTTACTCCGATCAAGGACTGTGGTTGCCCCATCCCTGGCAGTGTTCAAGGACAGGTTGGACGAGGCTTGGAGCAACCTGGTCTAGTGGAAGGTGTCCCTGCCAGTGGCAGGGGGTTGGAACTGGATGAGCTTTAAGGTCCCTTCCAACCCAAAACATTTCAGGATTCTATGAATCAGGCATTTGATCCTCATTGGTGTTGCAGGCTGAGAGGTGATGTGTCTAAAACACACATGGTATGCAGCCGGTGATGAAGCTGTATAACACTGTTCTAATGGCGTCTTCTGCAGTAGCAAAGCAGAAAAGAGGCGATGATAAAAACTGAAAGAGTCATAGTAATGGAGCTGAGTTGCCATGTATAAATGAGAGACAAACACAGACTAATGAGAAACAGAGCGGCCTGCGAGCAAGGGTAGAACAATGATTGTACTGTAGGAGGAAATATGAGAAAGGCAAATAAGTTGCCAGCTGCATGAGTTTATTGCAAGCAAAAAAAACACACACCAAACCACCCAAAAAAATAAAACCACCCCACCCCTAAGCCCCTTAACCCCAACCACCCCCAAAAAAACCCCAAACCAAACAAAAAACCCAAACCGTTTTGCAAACAGTGACAGAAACAGTCTGGAAGTATTTGTTAAGTGGAGAGTGACAGTGAGATCTCCTTGAATGATATTGTCTTCGCTGCTTCCCACTGTGCTGCAGCTGCGAGGAGAGAAGAAGCAACAAGTTTATTTTTCCAGCTAAAACTTTGTGTTGCATCAAAGCATGGGCACAAGTATTCAACTTCACACCTGGCAATGGCATGACTACTGGCTTCATGGGGCTTAAAGATCACTGCAGAATTGTTTTGGCTGAGTCCTCCACATTGCAGGAGAGCAACTCCCGCGTTCATCATGTTACACACTTTATACGGATCCGTGGCTAAGGACACTGCATGCCATATAGCTGCGTAAAGCAGACTTCACTAACTAGATTTCAAAACCTCTTCCTAAAAGAAACCATTGCCTCTACTTTCAGCAAAGAGCTAGGATTAGGGAAAG
>NW_009912299.1:15817-30636 GCF_000696875.1 Nestor notabilis
TACAGGTGGAGTCCCTGCACTTACTGCAATCTGTAGTCCTGCTGATGGGAGTTGCTCATAACACAGACAGGAGAGGGAGTGCAGAGATACAGGATGAGAGAGGAGTATCAAAGCAATTTCAGATGATGGACAGATGAATAGGTAGGTAATGTGAAGATTAAGAGCCAATGTCTGACTGTCAGACTATGCGGTTTCTATGTTATGAAAGATAAAACCCCCGCTTGTATATATTTTGTATGTCTCCTTTCACTAGTTCTTACTACATCATCTTCTGATGTGAGTGGCTAAAAAGTAATAAAAGGGACAGGATTGTTCAGTTCGTTATTGCTTTCTATAATCTTAGAATATATTGCTATTTGGAAATATTTGATTTCCTTATAAACCTGCATTTTATTTACCTGAAAATCATATCTCCTTAACTGCAAGCTTCCTTATTACACTGGCACAGCACCACATGTGCCCGCACCTCCTTCTTTCTTTCCCTTCCTCCCGTGTTTTCTGCTTGGAGCTGTATCGTGCAGTTCTCAGTCAGCCCTCGTCAGCCCTCGTCAGCCCTCATCAGCTGCATTTCTTTAGGCATCTTTCTTTGTTCAAATGTAGCTGCCAGAGGTGTGCAGTGTCCAAGCTGTTACTGTGACATGTTCTCAAAGGACGTTGCTCTGAGCTGCTCTGGTCACTCTCCGCTTTCATCTTCTGTGCTGTCAAATTGTTTTCACCCGTGATGGCCCTTGTCCATCAAGTGTACTCTTGCTGTAAATACCCTCAGGCAGGAAACCCATTAGCAGGCGGACTCCATGACCTTCTCCAGAAAGCATTGAATTTACAGCTGTGTGTAAGGCACAGAAGTGAGGGAAGGTTTATTTATTCTACTTTGTTTTAAGATCTTGTTTTCTTCTGCAGGGGCAGATTTCTTTGTGCCTGGAGGGAGTAATCACTTCTCTAGGTTGCTTTCTCCACCTGGTAATCGCCTTTTAATTGTGCCTGCTAATGAGAGGAAATCTATATTACGGGGACCTAGCTCTGAGAGAAAATGCTTTTTCAGGTATCATGTTTGAAGTCCTACTGAAATGTGGCACCAGGGTTGGAGTAGGATCTCACACTGAGGAGGTGGAGAGCCATCCTTTGTTCAGGTGAAAGAGAAAAAACCCTTTAAAGGGAGTTTCTCTCCATCACAGCTAATGGAAAGGATAGTGCCACATATGAGAAATGTAATACAGATGTAGGGCTGGTAGTCAGCCTGCACCAAGGGCAAAATCCAAATAAACGCACAGACCTTGACGTCACCCTCCCAAACGGGTGTGTGCGGGCACATGGCAGACAGTGGAGGAGGCTGTTCACAGGCATTCTTACACAGATTCAGCCTGCCAGTGGGTATGGCAGGGATACTATCTTCAGCCACCCCTCGCTCCTCACTGCCAACTGCCTGTGCTTTCACTGCTGAAGGTCTGCTGGCCAAGTTGCTTGTGTGCCTGCTGCTTAACTTAGTCCACTTTGAAAACAAGTAGGTAGCCAAGACCTGTTTTTTTAAAGTGGTTAAGCCAATATTGCCATCATGAAGTGAGGGAGGCTGATGTGAACACCTCTTCTGGCACATTTTTTTGGGGAAAAGCCTATTAAAAGGGCTGTGCTGATCTGCTGGGAATAGACCACTGCTGTGGGAGTTGTGAGCACATCATCTGTGCCCAGCAAGAAGCACTCAGGGCAGTGCAGATATGTGAGTAGAAAAACCAGTAAGAAAGGCCACAGACAGCCGAAGCCACATTTGCAATGCATCCATAAGGAAAAGAGTAAGAAACTGTCCTTGGGAAGAGTACTAGCTGGAAAAAGTTTTGGAGGTTTGAACGGAAAAGTCTTGTCTCCTGCTGGTCGAACACAATGGGGGAAGGGAAATAGGCCTTTGTACATTCTCTGCAGAAAAATAGGAGTACATCAGAGAAATATCTGATTTCTTCATCAATTACTTCTCCTAATGGAAACAGTATGTCTGTCCTCAAATTTTGGCTAACTGCTCAAACCAAAATGGGTGACAATGCTACAGGATCATCCCACAGAGCTAACTTCCCCCCATTGCTTCAGAGATGCTAACTTTGTGTTCTGTGCTGGCGAGATTTGCTTATCCACAGAGAAGAAAGAAATATGTTTCTAACTCTGTCCCCCATTGCTGTCCCTCTTTGGGAATCAGACAACTTGGCTCCTCTGAGTGAGGGACCACTGGCTGCTGTGCTTTCCTTCCCACCATCAGAGCAACGTCCTGGCTCTCTGCTTGTCCATGCAATACCAGATGTAGCTTCCCCGCATGACTGCAGGGATTCCTATGCTGTGCCATGGACAAACATGTCTGTTGCATAAACAAGCAAGTGAGCAGTGGCTACTCCCTCCCAGTGCAGGCAGGGGTGAGCAAAGAGTTCCTAACAGTGGACTGCACAGCACCAATATGAATTGTCATGATATGAAGGCTCCAGGACACCTTAGAACAGGTTCCAGTGCCTAAGGAGGCTACAAGAAAGCTGGAAAGGGGCTTTAGATAAGGGCCTGTAGGGACAGGACAAGGGGGAATGGCTTTTTTAACCTGACAGAGGGGAGATTGAGGTGAGCTCTTAGGCAGAAATTCTTCCCTGTGAGGGTGCTGAGGCCCTGGCACAGGGTGCCCAGAGAAGCTGTGGCTGCCCCATCCCCGGCAGTGCTCAAGGCCAGGTTGGACACAGGGGCTTGGAGCAATCTGCTCTAGTGGAAGGGGTCCCTGCCTGTAGCAGGGGGTTGGAACTGGATGATCTCTAAGTTCCCTTCCGACACAAACCATTCCAAGATGCTGCAATTCTATGATAACACTTATCTGCCACAGCACGCTTTCAAATAATGCCTTTATTGAAACCTAGAATGTATATTCAGGGCAGCATGACAACCCAGACTGGTTTCTGTAAAATCTACTGGAAATAGAGGATATGATGACTGGTATTTTTATTAAATTCCTTCCTCTCTTTTTCTATGATATTGTATGAATTGCTGAAATACTGGCACACCATGTTATCTTTAAAAAAAAAAGAGAAAAAAGAAAACTTACAATTTAAACTGGAGGGGCAAACAAACACTGTGATGAACAGTTTTTTTCTATTGCCTGGTAATAGATTTCTGAGTTGGAAAGTATTTGCAACAGCTTGTTGACAAGACACACATGTTTATCAGGAGTGAAAATGATACCTAGTATCAACCTCGCTCTCTGAAGAAACAACAAAAAGCCCTCAAACCGACAGCACTGTAGCACCAGAGGGCGTCAGCAGCCTGTGTTTAAAGGAGCGTTTGCTAGCAGAGTTTAACAGGACAATGCTCTTTTAACTTGTGGATGGAAACCCTTAAAGCATCCTTGTAACCGTGACAAGTCAGTGTGGTGAATAATTTTATGTTGCTGTATTTAAAAAAAAAAACAAAATTAATCAAATAAATATGGCAAACAATGGGCTGGCACCAGAATACAGTGGGCAATATCTAGTGGCAGTGATAAACTAGGCAGGTCACTTTGCTGTGACTGCCTCTCCAGCTTGAAGCCAAGGGGTTCACTCTGGATTAAACAAAGCCATGTGCTTTTTACAATGTGGTTTGAGTTTGTGCTTGAAGAAGTTTGCAGTGCCCCTGTGGAACAATAGCTCACTGAACAGGACAAATGTAGAACAGCTTACAAACAATGAACAAACAGTGAGAGGGAGCTGGGTTGTTTTAATTTTCATCCAAAATCCAAGGCAATTGGTTTCTTAACAGAAAATAAAAAGCTTATGAAGCTGCTGGTACATTGTCACCAGGCAAGCAACCATTCAGCATCCTGGAAATTGAATTCAGGTTTTTGGGAAGCTTCTTGGACTAGTGGATGGAGCAACACTGGATGGTGCCAATCTTCTCTCATACTGTGGCCCTTGCTGTTTCCTTTAAAGGATTTTGTCAGAAATGGAGGCCTTTGAAATGGCTGCAGCCATTTTAGAAATCTGCCCCGTGTACCTAGCTCTGGGCAGGGAATTGTGGGGGAAACAGAAACAAAGAGGACTCGTTCATTCCTCTGCTGCAAATCTTTTTTCATGCGTTACATATCCTCTAAATTAGGATAAAGCCTGACAATTTTGGAATCCCATTTTCCCCCAGGGTGAATCGCAGCCTGAGGGCAGGTTTTGTTATCACTACAAGGATGAAGAACCTCAGCTTGCATGCGAAAGGCAATGAAATTCTTCTTGAAAGTGGTGACCATGGGCATTTGTTGCAATAAATTTACTGTATGCTTATGGATGGGAGGCAGTTGCTTATTTTCCTTTATTTTTCCTGTGAAAAAGTGAGGAGACAAAGAGGGGGGAATAGCAAGAATATTGACTTCAGTGTAAAAAGATACAGGCTTAATATTTTTTTTTTTTTGAGGGGTGTTTGTATTTCCTGTGATTGTAAATCTCCCAGAAACTGGTAGTTTAACTGCAAATGTGATGCTCAGTGAGGAAAAAAAAAGAAGACAAAACCACAGATGCAAGTGAAATAAATGGTGCCTGAAATGCTAACTAAATATCTTCACAGTTCAAAGGAGCATGCAAAGGCACATGCATTGCCCTTATATTTCCTGTCCCAGGATCTCATTTGTCACTGGCTTCACTTCCACTGAGGCTGAAGGCTGGTTTCTCAAGAGCTGTGGGTGTCTGGGGAGAAGAATGAAGGCAGCATCGTGTGGGAAGTTCAGTTAACCTCGCTCATGTGTACATCTGCCGCCTTGCTTTCTCACATCTGTTGGCACACAGAGAACCACAGCTCCAGTAACATTCTCTTCATAGGGCTGGTACAGAGCCTAGCTGTGACAGCTTGGGGTGCTGCCAAGCCAGCTCTTCAGTCCTGGCTATACTATTTCATTCATGGAAGACCTCTTATGCCATGTGGAGCTTAATTTCACCCTCCCTACAAGTATCGTACACCAAGGCTTCCAATGGACTAGCAGAAACAGCTGTCTTCCAAGCCACTAATTGACAATCAGCACCATCTCCTCTTGAATGAGCTTCTCTCACAAGTTTTGGGCTGCCATGACCTGCTCCTACTCTTTGGCTGCTTGACTCAGCCTCAGGCTACAGCCATGAGAAGAGAGCCTGAGATGCTTCAGGTGTACATTGGCACTCAGATATTGTGCTTGATTCCTGAGGTGTTTCCTCAGGAAAAAATAAAGGCAGACATATAATCAGCAACTGATGAAGTGTGCCAAGAGCTGCTTCCAAATTCCTGTAGATCTTCCTTAGACACAAATTGACTTTACATCTTCAGAGCATGTCTATACTTGATTACCCTCCAGACGCAAAGAGACCTTCAGTTTTTTGAACACATGGGAAAGATTATGTCAGGATGAAAATGTGGGCCTCACCGAAGCCGGGAAGGAAGTGGAGCCCAGCATATTTTCCAGAGGTGTGGATAAATGAGAAGATTTCATGCAATTCGTGTCAGTCACTACTTTTTATCTGTGCTGGAAAGCAAAGTGCCAGTAAAATGGATGTGCTAAGTTTGAACACTTTTCCAGAAAGCTGAGTGTATACAGAGGGGATTTTTTTCCTTCCATTGATCAGAAGCAATGATCAGTAATAACTTTTGGAGGAATTCTCCAGCTCCTATTATTACAGCTGAGCCTTCTTCCTTCCTTTCATATTACCTTCTCCAAAAGACGTTCTCTTTGAAAACTCTCTTAAAAGGTTTTCCCAAATGGAGCTTTTCAGAAGACACTTTCCTTGGGTAACTCTTGCTAGTTCATGGATATATTTTTATAGTGGGTTGATTAGTTGGATTTGTTCCTTCTGTTTAAGTTGAAGTACTGAGCAGAAGATGGCAGTTTTTGGCAATGGTAAAAAAAGAAATGAAGCAAAATCACATCCTGCATGATCATGTGCTTTTGATTTTAGGGTCTAGCAGAGCCATTCAGGTGGTAGCATATTTTGTTGCAGTGCTTCTGAAGGATGCTGCATGTCGACGTCCAGGAGACTGACGTTTCAACATTTCCTCTTTCTCTAGTGGTCATGGGAAACAGCACTTCACTTGAGTGTTCTGCAGCCCACAGATGGGAAAGAAATCTTCATTGACAGCTCATTTACTTGTGGATCCTCTGCTAAGAGAGTCCACAGCAAGTCCATGCAGGGGCATAGTTACATGATGCCCTTTCACGCTTTAATGTAACCACCCAGCTGGAAGAAAATTGGAGGGTATGGATACCTCTTAAATTTTGGGTGGAATAAACCTGTCTCATGGACTTAAGCTCCAGATCAATAACTGGAAGGTGATAACCATCTGGAATACAGTAGAAAAGTGTTAGTTCAACAAGGCTCACATCCAGAGCTCTGCTGAAGATGCTTTCCTCCCAGAAGAATAGTACCTTGTTTTTATATTATGGATATTCTCCTTGTCTCTTCTGACCTCCCATCTTGAGAAGCAAATTGGTCTCATTTCTGAATTATCAAGACTGACACAAGGTGTGCCCTAGAATATTTTTAACAGGGAAAAAAAAAAAAGAAAGAAAAAAAGAGAAAAAAAAGAAAAAAAAAAGGAAAAATAGAAAGAGAAATAAATCAAAATACCTTTTGCATTATGCTGGCCTACTATTTTTTTTTTTTTTTTTTCTAGAAACAACATTATGGATACAAATGGATTAGCACTTAATGTTGAAATATTGTGAATATGCTGACATCTCATTGTTTTGCTCAGGAAGTAGTTTGTCATTGTTACAAAAATGTAACATGACTGTTTCAAAGTTAATTGAATATGTTGCAAGAATTTTTAAAATCTCAAGCAAACCAGCTGGTCAATAAACAACAGTATCTCTTGGGATAGAAAGGACTTTCCATATTAGGGTAGTAAAACCTTCAAATAACCAGTAGGTATTTATTCAGGGTGTGAGATTAATGGCGTGGTCATGCTCAAAAAAGCCAGCAAGAATCAGGGTAGTGAGAGATCAGCCTGAGCACTTTTTGCAAGGAAGGAAACTGATATAAACCCCCTCTCTTTCCAGGCCTCTTTATCTCAGAGAGCAGTTCTGGTGCCTAATTTCAGCATAAAAGCAGTCTAAGTTGAATCTAAGTGAGAAGGACTTTTCAATATGATGCCATTGCTGTGGGAGTGGGGGAACAGACATTCCTGGGCAATGGAAAAGATGGGTCTCACCCTGGCTTAGGACAGATCTCAGAGGAGGAAGGTGATCACTGTGTTTTCTGTAGCTCTGAGAGCAAAGCCATGGCCCAAAGGCATGAAAACTGCTCCAGGCTTATGGGAGATAGATACAAACAACTGAGTGTTGTGAGAGCTGAGGCTCTCTGACATGCCTAGGAAGCAAACCTTTAGACAAGTAAGACTCTTAAGAACTTGGGATTAAATAGCAGCTTTGTGAATTCCCATTACTTTCAACAATGGTGGTAGTTGCCTGAAAACTCCTGGAGGCATCTCTGTTTCTGCTGGGAATCTCACCATGTGATCTTAAGTCACTGCAAAAAAAGGTGACTTAAGGAACTGTTTGATAGATTTATCCTTTGTAATGAAATTCTCAGATGAATGCATCTCTTCTTTTTGTTTGTGAACAGCTCAGAGCTGATCCTGTTTCCACCTGTAGAGAGTTATTGGAAATATTTGCTGAAAAGGTTCAGTGTGTGTGGTCGGGTTCACAGAACTGAGGATCACTAGGTCATGATTTCCTATGGTCTGCAGCAGGTTTCTGTAAGCACTGCTGCACAGTCTCAGCCTCATCTGGGGCCCCCGACACAAGGGTCAAGTCCAGAGGAGGCCAGAGAGATGTCCTGGAGACAGGCTGAGAGAGCTAGGCTGTTCAGCCTGGGGAAGAGAAGGCTCCTTAAGAGGAGACCTTAGAGCAGCTCCAGTGCCTAAAGGGGCTGGAAAGAAACCTGGAGAGGGGCTTTGGACAAGGGCCTGTAGGGACAGGACGAGGGGAATGGCTTTAACCTGACAGAGGGGAGGTTGAGATGAGCTCTTAGGCAGAGGTTCTTCCCTGTGAGGGTGCTGAGGCCCTGGCACAGGTTGCCCAGAGAAGCTGTGGCTGCCCCATCCCCGGCAGTGCTCAAGGCCAGGTTGGACACAGGGGCTTGGAGCAACCTGGTCTAGTGGAAGGTGTCCCTGCCTGTGGCAGGGGGCTGGAACTGGATGATCTCTAAGTTCCCTTCCAACACAAACTGGTCTGTGATTCTGATTCTGTAAGTCCCCCAAGCCCTGTTGAGTGGCCTGCGCACACATGTCTCTGGGAGAAGTCAGTGAGTGAACCTGGTCCCCATGTACTTCTATGGAAAATGGTTCCAACTAGGCGATATGGAATATTCTTTGACAGGCAGATGTGAGTCCTGCCTCAGCAAGTGTCTAGCTGTCTTCATATGCCTTTGCAGAGCTCTGCTGGGTCCATCTAGAATGCACAAGGCTTCCTACCGTATCTTAGAACAGAATAGAATCAGCCAGGTTGGAAAACACCTTTAAGATCATCAAGTCCAACCATTACCCCAGAACTGCCAAGACTAAACCAAGCCACTGAGGGCCTTATCTACACGGGTTTTGGACACTTCCAGGGGCGGTGATTCCACCACCTCCCTGGGCAGCCTGTTCTGATGCCTGACCACCCTCTCTGTGAATAAATACATCTCCCCACTGAGGGGTATTGCAGGAACACACTGACCCAAAGGAGCTGATGGACAGGCATGGGCTAGGAAGGACAGAGGAGGACAGAGCAGGCAGGAAGAGCAGTAGGATGGCCAGGCAGGCAAGTGGCTGAGCTGGGGAAGGGAAGAGTGGGCAGGGGGCTGCAGTGTTGGTGCCCGGTGTGGACTCAGAGGGAGGTCTTGCCATTAAGTGCATTGTCCAGCTCCTCGCTGATGGCTGATCTTGGGATGCAGCTGAACCCCTGCTCCTTTCCCCTCCCTAGTTTAACTTGCATGTTGTCTTCCTTTAAAAGTACTAGAAAAATCTCATCTTGTATGGTACCCTTCTGCATTTGCAGGCATACAAATCTACCTGTAAGTATATTTGAATCATAAGCATCCTTTGAATGCTATTTAATCCTGTAAGCACCCTTGTTTCTATTATATATAACAACATATAATAATTTCTCTCTATATAATACCCTTATTTCTATTACTCAAGGGGGAGCAGCAGTCACTTTGAAACAAGAAGCTGTAAGCAGGCTTTCCTCACTCTTTCACAAAAAGGTGTAACTATCACTATATTTAAAACACTCTTCAACCACCAAGGTGGAACTGCACGTCTGCTCCTGTCCTTAGTCATCAGTATGAGTGACCAGGTCCTAGTCCCTTCTTTTCTTCGTTTGCAGGGAGCATTTGAATATATTCCTCTATCCATGGCTAATGCTCTAATGGCAGGACTACGAGTTATTCAAAGTGGGTTTCTCTCATTGTCTTCTGGCAGAGACAGTCTGTTCTGGCTAAAGAAAAAAATCCCATGACTAGGTGTGTAAGCTTATGGCTATAACCCAGCAGAATTAACAGCTCCAACAGACAGAGAAAAAAAAAACCCAAACCAACAACAAAGATAACCCCAACCCAAGACATAGCTAGGTACTCATCTGGTATATGAATTCAAAATACATCTTTCCAGCACTGGCTCAATGTGCATCTCTCACATCCCTTTGGATTGCTTTAACTCTAGACGCTGTGAGCCTTCATTTTCTGGGCTTTTTGCAGCCAAGAAACACCTCCGGAAGAGTTCTCCAGGTTAATGATCCTTAAGAAAGGTAACATCTTCCTGGCCAGAGAGACTGCAGGACTTTCTCATTGAATGTTCTTACTGTAGCGTCTACATAAAATGGTGGTTATTTCTAGACAGGACATGGTAATCTCTGGAGAGGGTCAAACAGAGGTCACCTCATCACTGGAGGTTTTCAAGATGTGATTGAACAGAGTGCTGTATAGCCTTATTGAGGCTCCCTTTCCCACAAAGGTTGGATTAGATGCTCTATTAAGGTCCCTTCCAATTAGAACTGTTCCATGATTCTAGGATAAAGTGCACCCACAGAGACAGGAAACTCACTTCTTGGAGCTTTCATAACTTTTCCTGCAAATAAATGGAGAACTTGGGTATCTTAATTGAGTCAGCAGATAATTTTACCATGCTAAAGAACTGACTGCTCTAAGTTTTTGTGAGGTAAAGCTCTAAGGCTTCCTGGATGTACAAGCTGAATTAATTCAACTAACTCAGTTAGAATGCACTGATCTTAATTCAATTGCCTTTTGTGGAATCTCTCAGATTGGTTTACAGTTGTTTTTTTTTGGCACACATTAAATCAGAAATAAATGTGAAGTCAATGAATAGGACTTCCTTGACTGGAGTAATAGAGCTTTTAGGAAGAAGACCTGTTCTTTTACGGTTATATGCTTTCTCAGTGCCTAAGAAAAGACAGGTCTATGATAACATTACTTAGCACATTATTTTGAGGGCGTTCCTACTCCTGCTTGGACTGAAATAGATGACAGTAGTTTCACTGACTCTCAAAAATTGTAACTCACCGTGAAATCTGTTTTCATATTCAGTTTCTTTTAAAAATGTGTTAGAAATGTTAATGAATTCCTATCCTGATGATTAATAAGTAGCAAAATTCCTGTTTTACAGAAGCTAAATGGCTACAGGAGACATCAGTGCAAGGACTATCAGACCATGGACTAAAAGTGGTTGTGGTGAAGGTGATGGAGTATCTGTACTGAAAATATCATCTATCTGAGTGATCTTGGTGTTTTTCCTATTTTCTTTAGTTCTGCTTTGAGAATAGTTGCACCGTGACAGTAAGTTCTTCAGTTAGAAATATTGTTTAAAATCCTTTGAGCTTTGCTACTATCCTTTTTGTGTTCCCAGATGTAATTCCTCATTTCTAAGTTAAACTGTAAGCAATGCTGCAATAGATCCACACGGATGAAAAAAATACATGAAACCAGAATCAGGCACTTTGCTGGAAGTTACATCATACTGATGTAAGAACAATATACCACAGATGTCAGAAAATAGGGGAAACATTTGTCCTTGTGTAGAGCTCTGTGTCATTGCTGAAACTCTTGATCTCAGGATCATGTGCCTGAGAAGGTCTGCTTAAACCACAGACAGCATCTGACATGGTTGGGTGATCACTGGTCGCTCTGGAGATATGTGCCACAACACAGTTACTCATCAGTTGGAGTAGACACATTTTGCTTAGCCAAAGAGATGAAACAGTGGTTTTGTCTCCCTTTAGAAAGATGAAGGTCAGAATGTGTATGTTTAGGAGATGCAGGATCATAAACCAGCAAAAGGCAAAGCAGAAATTAGTCATTTATCCATCTGCTGTGAAGGCAAGAAGGTTGGCAAAACAGACAGATCTGTCGTGCTGATCTAACTAGAGAGAGCAAGAGATGTATGAACACTCCTCCTTCTTTCTTCCTTCCCTTCCCAGGAATGACAGGCAGTTTTCTTCTGTTAGGAGCTGATGTGGCCACTAAGCAAAACCTAATAATGGCTACCTGTTGAGTTTTAAGAGGTTTTGTTTTCTTGCTCTTATTTTTTTTTTCATTTTTCCTTTCCCTTTTTTTTTAGGCTTCAGGGACTATTCTATTCGAGGATCTTGCCTAGAGACTTTTCACATGGTTGAATCCTCTGGAAAATTTATTGTCATCAGAAAAAGGGGTGGGGGGAGAAGGAAAAAGAAGAATCACGTGAGTTTTCTTCCAATCTCTTTTCCAGATTTATTTTTCTGCTTCAGTTTTCATGGGAAAATCCCTCTCTGTGGTTATATATCTATTTTAGTGTTTTTACTTGTCAGTATTTTGTTTTTGTAGCTGCTCTGAATCTTTTAGCTTAGAAACTGTGATGCTGCTTGTTGATGGACAAAGAAATGCTATTGGAAATTACAATGACGTAACATTTGGAGACACTGCAATTAAGAGCCCAATTTCCCTCATTGCCTACAGCCACAGCAAAGATTGGGGTGATCAAGGCAGCAGTTGTGACTCCCCAGCCTGTTGCTGGCTGTATGTCAGCTCCAGCCAAGAGACGATCATTTATCTATCAGCTGGCAAGGGGTGTCCAGATCCCCCTGGGAGAGCTAGCATGAAAATGGTATTTCTGCAGTGACCCAAGACACTTGTAGGTCCCTATTTTGCTGGTAGCTGCCTGATGCAGCCCCAGAAGCTGATGCAAAGAGAGGAACTGGGGAGCATGAGGTAGGGTGATCACTCTAGGGCATCTGAAAAGCCTGTGTGGTGATTTAAAGGTGTTTTCTAAGGGTGCCCCTAAATGTGCAGCCCTGGCAGAGAAGATAATGGGGACAAGAATCACACACTGGAGCTTCACAAAGGCTTTCTTTTCCAGAAAGGTGTTGAAGTGTTGTATTGGATTACCCAGAGAAGCTGTGAAATCTCCTTCCATGGAGCTTGTCAAGAAGGGGGTGGTTAAAGCCCTTTTGGCTTGGTCTAGTGGTGGTGACAGTCTGTGTTGGAGCAGGAGGCTGGGCTTAGACACACCAGAGGTCCCTTCCAGCCAATAGTGGTATGACTGTATAGAGGGGCTTTAAAAGTGTTACAGAGCAGGGATGAATCAAATACTTTTTCTTCTGTCTGGAGATGTTTTGCTTTTTGGTCACACATTTTGGGCTCAGGAGAAAGGATATTAGGCAATCTGCAAGGGAAACTCAGAGCATGAGCTGAATTGAATGAAGAAAGAAAGGATATAGGAGACACTCTTACATGGATGTGTAACATGTGCTTAGTTTTTTCCAGCTGGAATTCACCTACTAAAAAACCTGTTAAAACAGATACTTGTTTTTTACAATCTGGTGTATTTTAACCCCACATGAATAATTGAGATGAATGTCTCCATGTTTTTCCCTCAGGAAAAAGATCAATGTTAAATAATCATGCAATTGTCTTCATGCAAAAAGATGACTAGAACTCTTTCCATGGGATTAGATGCCCAAACTTAACAGTAAGAAACACTGGAACTCCAGGTTCCTGCAGTTAATTGCAGTGGAAAAACTTAGGCTGACAAAGACAATTGAAATTTTCTATAGAAGAGTACAAATAAATTTACTGGATGAGATGCAAGCAAGCCTGGGCAGTAGTTAGAGAAGAGTGATTCACAGATTCTGTCAACATTTTTTCCTGTGTCTCACAGGCTGGTTGCAGCTCTGGGACAAGTGTGACTACATTATATGGGTTACAAGTGGTTGAGGAGAACGTGACTAGAATTTTTGGGAGCTTGTAAAAATGCTTCTCTGGTGGGAGACTGAAGAGGTTGAGATAGTTTGCATAAGAAGGAGATGAATAAAGAGGGAAATGGTCGTAATATGACCAGCAGTTTTGAGAAGGATGTTCAGGAGAAATAAGAGCCACAGTTCTCTCATTCTTGTAACACAGAAAAGAATTTCACTCAAATTTTGAAGTTTTTCAGGTTTTAACTTTGCATACAGAAAAATAGATACTTTGTCTGGTAACATGTTCTGACTGTGTACTCGCTGGCACTGGATGCTCCTAAGTCTAGAAATCAGAAAGATTCAAAGGTCGCCTTGGGGAGCCCGATGCTTCTGGCAAGACAGTAAAGTCTCTTGCGGTTTTAAAATAATGTCCTATAATTTATAAGAGACTTTTACTTAGCAAATGACCTATCCTGGCTCTGTGTAACAGACTGTGAATCTTCTTTTCAAGCATTTGGTATTTGTCAAATCCCTTATAAGAAGAAAATTTCTGGGCTTTTATGTATTACTGTGTGCTCCCAGCTTGGTTTCACTAAGGGGAAATCCTACCTTACCAATTTGGTGGCCTTCTGTGATGGGGCTACAGGACTGATGGACAGCAGCAGAGCAGTTGACGTCATCTACCTGGACTTGTGCAAAGCATTAGACACTGTCCCACATGACCTCCTTGTCTCTAAATTGGAGAGACACCAATTTGATGGATGGACCACTCGGTGGATAAGGAATTGGCTGGATGGCCACACAAAAAGAGTTGTGGTCAATGGTTCAATGTCCATGTGGAGACCAGTAACGAGTGGTGTCCCTCAGGGTTGATGCTGGGACCTGTGTTGTTTAACATCTTTGTCGGTGACATGGACAATGGAATTGAGTGCGCCCTCAGCAAGTTTGCTGACGACACCAAGCTGTGTGGCTCGGTTGATACGCTGGAGGGAAGGGATGCCATCCAGAGGGACCTGGACATGGTTGTGAAGTGGGCTGATGTCAACCTCATGAAGTTTAACCAAGACAAGTGCAAGGTTCTACACCTGGGTCGGCACAACCCCAGGCACAGCTACAGGCTGGGCAGAGAAGAGATTCAGAACAGCCCTGCGGAGAAGGACTTGGGGGTGGTGATCAACGGGAAACTCGACATGAGCCAGCTTCAGTGTGCGCTTGCAGCCCAGAAAGCCAACTGTATCCTGGGCTGTATCAAAAGAAGCATGACCAGCAGGTCAAAGGAGGTGATCCTGCCCCTCTACTCTGCTCTCGTGAGACCTCACTTGGAGTATTGTGTACAGTTCTGGTGTCCTCAACATAAAAAGGACATGGAGCTGTTGGAGCAAGTCCAGAGAAGGGCCACGAGGGTGATAAGAAGACTGAAGCACCTCCCGTATGAAGACAGGCTGAGAAAGCTGTGGCTGTTCAGTCTGGAAAAGAGAAGGCTGCGTGGAGACCTCATAGCAAGGATGCTGGGGAGGGACTCTTCGTTAGGGACTCTAGTGGTAGGACAAGGGGTAATGGCTTTAAACTTAAACAGGGGAAGTTTAGGTGAGGTATAAGGAAGAAGTTCTTCACAGTGAGGCTGGTAAGGCACTGGAATAGGTTGCTCAAGGAAGTTGTGAATGCTCCA
>NW_009912299.1:30668-31531 GCF_000696875.1 Nestor notabilis
CCCTGCTCATGGCAGGGGGGTTGGAACTAGATGATCTTAAGGTCCTTTCCAACCCTAACTATTCTTTGATTCTATGATTGTACTCTCTGGAAAATCAGTGGGATTTTTACTTTAATTGAAAAAATGGATTAATTGGATTCTAGTTCACTTAATGATTTTTAAATGCAACAGCTTTTATTGTCTCCTGCTTTGTTTTGAAATCCTTTATGGATTATATTCACTGAGCAGATGTGGTTATACCACAGGTCTATGTATTGTGCATACCCATTTACTGATTCGTACTGGGATGAGTTTACATATGGCTACAGATGATGGGTTGGCTTTATGTCTCCACTTATCACTTCCACACCCTGTCACGTCCCACTCTGTGTTTCAAGTTGTGCAATTGACTTATGGAAATATGATTTGAGTTCCGCAAGCTGTTGGTAGCTATGGTTTGGTTGTAGCACAAGAGTTGGTTGCCTGTGGGTGAGTTATAAGGATGTTTTCTCCTAAATAACAGGTTCCCTTGCTTCATGAGCAGTTAAAAGAAAAAGATAAAACGGTATTAGAGTTGCCTCAACAGTGAAAATCCATACTCTATTGGACAGCGTGGTGATATGTGGTTAAGTCAAAGCCTGCCTAGTGATGATTAATGATACGCTAGCATATACACAACATACAGACCTCCAAGACATACAAAAATGTGGTTTATGTCATAAAAGGTAATTAATAATTTCTAGCTCTGATTACCCTGGTCCATACCTCCAATCTGGCTGCAGTGAAATGATGATGTTCTTAGCAGTGGCAATTGGCTGTATAAGAGAACGAATGGGTTGGGACTGACGCCACACAGAGGTTCACTCTCGCATCCCTCCTACTCT
>NW_009912299.1:31562-54958 GCF_000696875.1 Nestor notabilis
TTGCAGACTTGCAGAAACCTGCTAAACAGTAGACTGATTTGCAAGCTGAAATTTCCACAGCCAACCACTGTTGAAAGGGATAGAGACTGGGGAGCAGAGCTGGGGTTGACAGCTTTGTAATCTGGTTGTGTTCAAACATATCATTGTCAGTTCAGTTATTTAGAATAAAACCCTCAATTTTACCCAGAAGATGAAGATTTATTGTGTAAAAAAGGTGAAAGTTCAGTGCCTGAGAAGGCAATATGTGTAGAGTAACACACCAAGTTCTGTCTGATCCTGCATAAATGAATTATCACCAGGGTTTCTACAGCTGAGCTCCACATCAAAGCAATATTTCAGTGTGTTCCACAGATAAGCAGGTGCCCCCCTTTTCAGAAATAGGAAGAAGACATAAAGATTCTGGAGCCATTTCTGGACAAAAAAATAATTGTTCATGTAACCAGTCAATTGAAATCCAAAATGGAACTGGTGAGACTATGCACAGAAGTAAAGGTTTGTCCTGGTGTGCTGTGGTCCAGCCTTGCAGTGTGATATCAGGTTTGCTTCTGTTTGACCTCCAGAAGCATTTAAGCAGAGTGTCTCCAGGCCATTTCATCTGCAGCGGATGCAGCGGATAGAACTACCTGGCTGATAACACGGGATAGAAACCTCTGAAACAGATTCAGATCTGGGCCCAGATTTTCATCTCATTTTTTCACAGTCATGGTTCTTTCCCCAACTTCTGCACCAATGTCCCAAGAGGAGGACCCAGCCTCTGTTTCACTTTTGGTGAATGGTTGTTTAACAGGTCTTGATTCCTATGAGGGAGAAGGGAAGAAAAATAAATCCCTTTTATGTTTGCTGCTAGGTGCTTCTGACCACTTTAAGATAATACTTTCTCGAAATGCATTTTGCATGTATACCTGTATGAGTATGTATATATATAACTATCTTTCTATCTTTTCATTTACCTGTCTATCTTCAGGCCTGTGTATGCTTACAGACTGACACTCATTCATCTCTGCCCAATACTCGGGCATTATGACTTGCATCCCAGTAATAAGCCCACTGGCAATTTCATTAAAACATATTGTAGGAGAGCTCTGAAATACAGCATTCCCTGAAGAGTTTCTTGAACACACAGTGTATCTGGAACGTCCAAATGATCCTTGGAGATATGCAGACTAATAAACCAGGCAGGACATTCATATCGTGTTTATGATTATACATATTCCCCCATGAAAAAAACTGTACAACTGTCATTGGAGACAGAGACTTATCAGCTGGAAACAGCTGTGCTGCTGAAACACCCGGTGGCAGGCTACATAAATATTAACAAAGATACTCCAAACACAACTGTGTCTGTATTTATATATGTTTTGTTGCCAGCTGAGACAGCTGTCAGGAGGGTTGACTTTGGAGAAATGGATGTGAGTTAGGAACTGCAGAGTTTGAAGCCTTTCTATTAATTTTGCTTGTCCATTAGCATTTAAAAATGTGTACTGAAAGGATCCATCAGACATACAAAAGCTGTGTACTGTGGAAAGCCACTTCGGGTGCCATACGTTCATTTTTAAAGCAGTCTTTTGCAAAGGAGGAGCCATCTACTTTGTCAGGGCAGACTGATTCTGAGCATGTTATCTTGTAAGGAAACTCTTCACTTGCAAATACTTCAAGGTCTTGCCATATCATAGAAATACACTTCACAATGACCAGCCCAGGGATTGCCTCTTTGCTTACAATGGATCAACCCAGGGGCATGCCCTGTGAAATTAATGGAGCCATGCTAGACTAAAAAGGCATAGGAGGAGGACCCAAGCTCCTGATGTTCCTCAGCTTTTTAGATAGTAACATGAAAGGTCTGCAGCCCCCATGAGCAGTGCCTGCACCTGCCTATGCTCCAGCTTGGTGTGATGCACCAGTGGCAAGGCATGGAGTGTTCCCAGCTAGACTAGGGGTGGATCAGCTTGCAGGATTGGGTATAGAAACAACTTTATCCTCAGTTATTTAGGAGGTGTTAGCATAAAGTACACTACAGAAACATGGTATTCCTGGATGTAGTTCATATGCACTTACGTATGCTCTCTCAAAGGGATGGCATGGGAAGAAGTAAAAAGGAAAATATCCAGGTTGATTGTAAAGACAATTTTGGTTAAAAATCTATTCTCATGAAAATATGCTCCATGCTAATTGCACAGCCTCTGCAATATGACTTGGCAAGTGCCCTCCTGTCCTTTTTTGTTCTTTGTGAAGCAAGGGCATAGATTCTTCCCAGATCTGCCACTTTCCCAAAATCTGTGTCCCTACTACAGGTACCCATGGTTATTCCACTTCATGAAAGACCTCAGTGTTTAAATACTTCCTTTTACTGTGAGTCAAAAAAACACACTGAAGTTTTTCTGTACAGGTGAATACTAGAAAAAATATTATATAATTACAGAGTGGTTTGGGTTAGAAGAGACCTTAAAGTTCATCCATTTCCAACCCCCAGCCATGGGCAGGGACACCTTTCACTAGACCATGTAGCTCCAAGCCCCTGTGTCCAACCTGGCCTTGAGCACTGCCAGGGATGGAGCAGCCACAGCTTCTCTGGGCAACCTGTGCCAGGGCCTCAGCACCCTCACAGGGAAGACCTTCTGCCTAAGAGCTCATCTCAATCTCCCCTCTGTCAGGTTAAAGCCATTCCCCCTTATCCTGTCCTACCTGCTCCTGTCAAAAATCATCCATTTTAGTTATTGGAAGACTCTAATAAGGTCTTATATCTTGGACAGTTTAAAGCAATCTATTTTTCCTAGCTGATTTGCTTTCAGGTAATTGCACTCTGATCATATCAAGTGGGATACTTTAGTGTGGTCAGAAACTTTGTGTGTTCATGTGCTCTTCCACTCCAGATCCCCGTCTCAGCCTGAGTTTCTGTGGAGTTCAGAGTCCAGTTTTGCCTAGGTTCCCTATACACTGTCATATGGCCAGAGAGAACAAAAGCCCATGATGAATTCCAGTGATATACATTGGGATAATTATACATCTCTATCTACTGGAAAAAAAAAGAAAAGAAAAAAAGTGAAAAAGAAAAAAAGAAGAAAAGAGCCCACCTGCCTTCTTATATTCCTCTCTCATGCTAGAGAGCTTTTGCTGACAGGTTGGTTAGGTATGAGAGAGGTGATGGGTGAGATGCACACCTGAGTATCAAGCTGAGTGTTGCCAGGCTGGATGCTGCCAGACTGCATGAACTGCATGACTGCAAGTATGTGGTCTTACATACTTCAGATTTAATCTAAGTACTCTTCTGACATTCATTTGCTTTCCATGCTGTTGCCCACTAAGATGTCCCACTGCGGGTACTGCACAGAAAGCTGAATATAGCTGAAGCAGGAAGGAAAATAGCTCTTAATCCTATTGTTTTAAATAAAAATAATAGTTACCTTGCATCTTCTAATTTCAGTCAGATCCTTTAGGATCATAAATGCTTGGAAAACACCATCAAAAGGTATCAGTTGGTAAGCTTCTACAGAAATCAATACTGTAATATTAAATGAGATATTTAAATACCTCTTGAGGTGGTGGGCTGAATTATTTGTTAGCCACTTTTCTTTTTCTCTGCCATGTGTGTGGGATATCAGCTTGTGCCCAATTTACCACTCACTTTACTGGATGTTGAGAGCCTTCAGTGTTGAAATGTAGAGCCAAATGTTATATGTAACCTGGTTTGCTTGTTGATTTGGGGATTTTTTCCCCTCCCTTTTTTTTTCTCTCTCTCTCTTTTTTTTTTTTTTTTTTTTTTTATTTAATCCTCTCAGACACACTCCCTGCCCCACAACAAACCAGCTTTTGGTTCTCTATGTGTATTTATCCTGTAGTTAGGGGGAAGAATCAAGCCCCAAACCAAAAGGCTGCTAAACTGATAGATTTTTTTTCTCATTTGACTAAGTAAAGTTGTCATCCAGCACAGGCATAGGAGAATGCCTAAAGTTCATTAGTCACAAATGCTTCAAATTAATCACAATGCTTAAATGTTTTGCATATTTAAAAGAGGATAACTGTGATCCAGGAGAGTAATTATGATCTGGGAATTAACACCATATGGAAGTACATTGTCAGCTGTAGGTGACTGTGTTTATATGGAGAAGTGATAAAAGGTAAAAGCTTCTCAGGTGTGTACTCCTGCCTCTATTCAAATCAATAGATATTTCAGGATTACACCTGTGTTATTTAAATGATGTAGTAAAGTTTATTGAATAGAAAACAGAGAAAAGAAAATCAGACAAATACCTCTAACAAACAGAGAAAGGTATACTCAGGGAAATTTAAGCAGCACATATTAAGCAGAATGGGTGTAAGAGCTGGCAGCCTTTCAAGTGTTTGCAGGACCTGTTTGTTTTCTCAGATTTCCAATTTACTCTAACAGGCATATTATGTTCAGGCATGAATAACTAATTCCATGTGAAATGAATGAAGATGCTGGAAATGGTACAGTGAGCCTGTATACATTTAAGCATATGAAGACCTGGTTTCTATCTATTTAAGCTTGCAGTAAAGCCAGCATTCACACAGAGCAGGTTTTTTTCTGTTTAAGCACAGATGTCTGAATGTCTGAACTCTAGCCATCTTAAAAGGAAGGTTAGACCTTCACGTTCTTATTTAGACTCCTTGATTGTCATTGGAGACAGTGGCCAAGTAACCTCTTAGAAGACAGATAAGAGGAATTGCTTTGAGGGCAACAGTACACCTTTTTCCATCAACTAATTAGGCAGTTCAATTTAGCAAATGGACTGACTTATATACAGCTTTAATAGCATGAGGTGAATAACACCTGGGATGTCAGTTTTGGCTTTCATTTAGCTTCTTTCCCAGCTTTCATCACTTGCCTTTTTCTTTGCTGACCATTTGAATTAAGTCCATTACAGCTGCTACCATCTTGTCCACATTGTTTGCTTAAAGCATAGTTTGTTCATGCAAAATGAAATGCTGGTAATAATAGAAGCGATGCAAGGACTCATTCCATGTAGGAGAAAGAGGAGCTGCAAGTTGAGCACATGAAGGTCATGGACAGGAGAATTACCAAGCCAAGTGCTAGAGATGCTGATGCATTGTTTCATGTCTTTCTGTCATTACTTTTGCTCTAGATTTTTCAAAAAAAAAAAAAAAAAATCACTGATGAAAGTGTTATGAGAAAAATAATTTCATGCAAGTGTAAAAATAGTCACAGAGAAAATTCTAATTCCTGGGCATAGTTCTTGTGGAGGATTTCAGGAACACAAGGACTAGAAGGGTGTAACATGGCTCCTGTATGTTGCTGTTTAAGTATAGTGTTGGTACTGCTGAGGCCAAACAGATAGTGCATGCAATATGTTGCACTTATCCATGATGAGATCTGACCATCCATAGTTCAAAGCATGTGCCACTATTAGGATTTTAAGGTTGTGTCTTTATAACAACAAAGCAAAATCTTCTGGAAGGTTTTGGGGGTTGTTTATGCTTTGAATCATCCTGACAACCAAATTGTGGCTGTGTGATACACGTATCAGATCATGGCTGACCAAATAGCAACCACAGTGGTGCCAAGAAGAGGTAGCTGACTTTGGTAACCCAGATGGATTTACTAATTACCAGCTAATTCTACTTTTATGTACTGTAATAATTTTTTTTTTTTCCTCTGGTGGTATCACTTCTCTGATAATCACTTCTCTCTCTGCCTAATCATTAAGTTGGCATAAATGCCACCAATTTTTACCATCTGGTTCACTGTTGAAAGCCCTTGCCTGCTACTGTTCAGTAATCATTGTTTCATCTGTCTACCTTGACAGTGACTGATGGGAAAGTTTTTTGTGTGAATTCAAACAACTGTTCCAGCTTTACTAGCCCTAAGCTTCAGACTTTGCCTGACTGTGGAAAAGAGAGCAGGCACTTCTGGGTCTGTCTAGACATGGTTCTCTTAAGTGCATGTCTGATCATGTGAGTTACTCATTCTGGTAATATTAATAAATGGGATCAAGCCAAATAAAATTCAGTTCCATTAAATTCTCTGAGCTCATAGGGTGGTTATAAAGTCAACATTCTGTGGTACGTTAACATCTGAGCAGTAAAATAGTTGTTTCCTGATCCCAGCTTTGGCTTTCAGCCACAAAAAATACAGGACAGATTCTATGCTTTAGTAGGGTCAGGGTTATCAAAGAGATGTGATTAATAGCCAGTTAGTTTGCTTTTTTGACACTTTTGTTCTGTTGATTATAAAGCACTCCTAGCCATTTTTCAATGATATGGTGAACTCTTTGATAGATGAGAAGAAAGGAAGGACCATTCTGAGCTGAGCTTTTCCTGGAAAAATACAGGTATGGGTGCAGTTTAGACTGCTTATTCACTCTGAGCTTGTTTGATGCGGATGCTACTGATACTGCTATTTTAAAGGGCAAAGGAGCTTATGACTGCTCACAGAGGTAACACTTGTAAATGCAAACAAGGTGTTCTTAGCTATTTAATGATTACCCACGAGGCAAAAATGCTGGAGGATTGAAAACACTGACTTTAAAAATGCATAAAAGTAATTTGTTGGGCTTTGAAGTAGGAAGTTATTTGTAATGAAGGGTGTTCTCTGATGGAGTGATAGGCTTGCAGCGTGTCTAAGTTATCCAAATCAGAATAAGGTTTGTCAAAGGATATCAGAGTGTTATAACTATAATTTGTAAGTGTTTTATTCCCTGAAACATAGGTATTCTATGTCATTACTTTGATTCTTGTTCAGATTTTCTTCTTTCCCAGGCACTGCCCCCTAAGCAGCAATATAAGCAATATTAATTTGGCAGTGACATGCGAAAAATAACATCCTAAGCAGGGATGACACTATCAGTCCCAAATCATTGATAAACAGAAATGATAACCCTCCAGGCAGAACATTAGGGAGTCAATTGAAAACAGTTACTTAAAACCTCTGTGCATATGACTAGATGGGATATATCATTAATGGGCTGTCACTGTAGGAGCCTCTTTTAAAGCTTTCCCAATAACTGGTTGAGGTGAAATTTGACACTAATTTGCCAAGTTCTGCTGGCTAAAGAAAACTGCTGATTGTCTTCTAATGCCTACCATATGCCAGAAGTGCTATGTTTTTCCCCTTTTCCCACTATTACTGCTCTCTCCTTGAAGTTTTAGTACCAGACAATGTTTTGATCATTACTGTGTGATGGCAGCCATTCAGGTAGACTGATAACACAGTGACTCTCAACAAGGTCAGGAAACCCTGCTTCTGAGACAGCATCTTGCCTCGACTACATCAATTCACCATGAGTGGCTGGATGTTTCATGCAAATACAGGGAATAAGCAGCACAATATCCTGCGCTGGGCATTACTGGCCATTTCCATATTTATTTCCTCCCTAACCTGTGCTTTGATATGTGCCATGTTTCCTCAGCTCAAGTTTCTCCTTCAAATTTATCACTGTCTTCCCCAATTTTTTGTTACATATACTTTTAGTAATACTGCAACTCCACATTAAATTGAACAAGGTACTTACTTGGCCTAGGATATTCTAGTAATAATTGTTTACAAACTATATAGATGTATTGTTGTTGTCTTCCTGGCTTGGTATTTAAAAAATGAATTCAGAAATATTTGCATACCTAATGCACCTGAAATTGGTAAGTTTCAGGTTACCATCTGAACATGTTTTCTGTCACTTGAATTGCTACTTCCTGAGTTTGTTTGCTTTTATTTTTTTGTCAAAGGGGATTATAAATGGGCAAAACTTTTGCTTCTAAGTAGAAATTGCCTGGGTTGCAGTATGTTTGTTATTGTTTCAATTGCTGATTCTCTTGGTGCAGGTCAGCACCTTTTGGGTTCAAATATCACAAGAATGAGTCACAAGAACAACAGAAGATAAGTCTATTGTAATAGTTCCTGGAAAGAATAGTTGACATAATTACTCTGCCCTATTGCTCTTTTCCCCAGCTTAAAAAAGGTAAAAAAATACTGGTTTGTCACAAGAAAAGTTGAGTAACAGGTTCATTTGGATGTCAAGATGAGCAGTTTATAAGCCTCTTGATTTGAACCTTGAACTACTGTCTAATCTACTGATCTTTCTAGTTCCACTAGTGACATTCAATAAAATGAATTTTATTGAAAATTTATTTTCAATACCAGAAGGTAGCTGGAAATTTAGCTTTATGCCCTGTGAATGAATCCTTAATATTCTTTTTTCTTTTAAATGTAAAAGAAGTTAAAAATAAGGAGAGATTTTTTTCATACAACAGTGGGAAAATGGTAAAGAAAAAAGAGAAAGCTAAAATGTAAATGTAAGATATAAAAGGCAAATGATAAAAAAAATTATGAACTTCAGGAAGTGTTAGGATATATTACTTAAAGGGATGAGTCTCTTGTAGAGATGAGATTAAATATTTACAAAAAAACAATGAAAGGAACCATCAGACATCTGAGAAAAAGATTATGTGTATTAGTAGGAAAATATATTAAGGAGACAAAACACCAATTCTGCTAACAAGTGTGTTCAAAATAAGTTACAGAGAAAATAGGCTGAAGAAAGCTGGGCAGGAAAACAGTGATTCGTAGTGCCATCGAGAGATTTCAGCTTGGCTTGAACAAAGATGGAAATAAAGTTTTATGGGATTAAGCATTATTAAGAGACTGAAGTTCAAATGAGGTAATATCTCTGCATCTTAATTCTCCAGAGCATCACTGAAACTACAAGTCATGCAGACTAAGTCTTTAAAGGAATTCTAAAAGCTGCTAAAGGACAAGAGATTACGCCTGGACTGCAAAGAGGTAGGTTGAAGAAGGCAGAGAGACGGTCAAAGGTGTAAGTGCATCAAGGACAAGCACAGTGAGAAACTTGGCTCTGCAATCTGTCATCCCCTCCCCACTGGAGTACCTATATGGATATCTCAGTGCAAATCAGAGCTCTGTCACTTCCAGTCAACTGTTGCCCATGAGATTTTGCTATTAAGGCTGAGTCTGCAGAGCAGACTGATGGGGTCCAAAAGGCCAGACAGTGTGCTGACCTGTGCTCCTACAGAGCAACACGTCAATGGCAGAGCAACGACACAATGGCAGCACAGCTCCCTGCAGGTCTTGCTGCTTCTCTGACCTTAACCACAGGTAGCTGTCTGCAACTCATACAGTAGGGCTGTGCACTGGTGCAGGCAGAATTTGGCAACCATGGAGAGAGACCATGCACATGGAGGAGTGAGAGCATACAAATGAATGCATCCTTGCAGACTGAGAAATGCATGCCAAGACCAGGACACGGATTTCCTGGCAAGATGGACTGAAGTGGCTGCTCCTCAGGACAGTGTAGCTGCTGCACATTGTACACTGGGAACGCACTTGTCACTCCCAGTGGTGCTGACAGGTGAGATGTGGGGACAGAACAGAAAGGGACACGACGAAATGAAAGAATGTGTCGCTGCCTGCACTTTCCCACAAGTTCAACAGCAATGCTGAAGGCAGCTCAGAGCAGTCCATGAGGCTGCAGAGCTTGAAGACCATTAGAAGACGGCTTGCCCAGCTTGCAGCGTTGGTCACCAGAGCCCTTCCACTTCTTTGAGAGCATGAAAGGGCAGGGAATAAAACAAATATCTCACCATCATTTTGACCTGCTGTCCAAGGCCAGATACTTTATGTTGCATGGCAGCAAAGACCATGGTGCACATGGGATGCTAACAGAGAGTGCATATCCAGTCTCATAAATGTGGAGGGGTTATGGGGCCAAGTTAACAGCAGATCTACTGCTGCCTACAGGCTAGGGCTCTGCCCGTGCCCTGCTGCCGCTGGTAAACCCTGGGTGCGGGGCAGCAGCAGCTTTGTGAGCTCTTAGGAATGCCTTGGAAATGGATGTGCAGGGTAGCTCTTCACCCTGTGCAGAAGGGTGATGGAGGGATGCTCAGAGGAGAAGGATATGGCTGTTCTCCTGGTCTGGGACCAGGAAGATGGGCTGTGGGAAGCTAGGACTGTGGTTATGGGGCAATGATTTAGCAAGTGTTTGTGTGAGGTGGGAAGATGTTTGGCTTCTAGCACTGCACTATTTTCTTTTTTTTGTAAATGGGGCTTTTAACCTCAGGAATGTTGCCCACTTCTGCTGTAGGCTGTATGAATGCAGAGTGCCATAGATGTCTTTATATGGATGTGGCTGCCCCATCCCTGGAAGCGCTCAAGGCCAGGTTGGACGAGGCTTGGAGCAACCTGGTCTAGTGGAAGGTGTCCCTGCCCATGGCAGGAGGTTGGAACTGGATGAGTTTTAAGGTCCTTTCCAACCCAAACCATTCTGTGATTCTATGATTCTATGATATGTACAAAGGACAGAGAAGAAAACGATAGCGTGAGTGTCCACTTCCAGGGCAAATATCTTTTGTTTTTCATGGATGTTTTGAAAAGTTTTGGTTTCTGTCAAATGCAGAATAAAAAAATATTTCCAAAATCTGCTTGCTATTATGTTTGTTATCACCATTATGTTTTCATGTAGCTCCAGCAACATGAAGCCCTAGAGAAAATGAAACTCAATATTTCTTTTAGTGGAATAAGGAGAAAGAGAAACCTCATGGAATGGAAGGGGCACTCTTGTCTGGTATCTTTAGGTAGGATATTAGCTTTGCAATACGCTGAAGTAAACAAGTTAAAACACAGGACCGTTTTGACGAGTAGGAATATTGCACTTTTGCTTTTAAGGTGAGTGGTCACCCTCATCAAAGTAATTTGGGTGCATGAATTTTGATGAGGGGGGAATGGATCCTGCCAGAAGTGTCCCTCCATGCACAAGGGACCTCTGTGGTGTCCCTCCTGCTGCCATACTCTGAGGAGGGGGTAATGTGCTGACAGCTTGGAGGTGACATGCAGAATAAAGCTGTCTGGAGGAACTTTGAAACTGAGCACTGAACAAATGCTACAAGATGTTATCTCAGTCTCCATGGGGACTCCATGGGGACATGAGAAGGATGAGGGCTGGGACTATTATGAATATGCTTTGGGGCATGGGAGTGTTGCTTAATAGATGTTGCTGATTTATTCGTTGTAGACTTTTGCAACATATTCTTATGCCTTCCTTTCTCATTCAACAAAGTTCTCTTAAATTCAGATTTTGGAAATTAGGAAGTTGGTTTTATACTCACATTTATGAAATCAGTTTAGTTTTGTTTGGCAGGCTTCTGGGCAAGGACATTGACTTCCTACCTGCTCTTTACGAAGATGTAAACGTTACTTCCCAAATCTGGCTTTATTTTTTACTGACAGCAGCCCCCATAAAAACAGTCACACTTGGATCCTGCTTTTTCAGATGTAAGGTACAAGTGTATTTGTGTTTTTCAAATTAAATGGTTAGCTGGTGTTGGGAACTTGCGGATTGTTTCCACCAAGAAAGCCAGTCCTGTTTATCTCCAAATCCTCTCACTAATGGAGTAGGAACAGATAATGTTTTTTCTCAGAGAACCAAACCCATGTTCTTTAACTCAGGATTTTCGCTCCCTCTCAAGGCTATACACAATCATTTATCTTGCTTTCTGGTGTATTTTACTTTGTCCTTAGGCTCTCCATGTTCTTTCTCTCTCCACTCTACTGGCAGAACTTCATGTAGGCATGGTGCTGGCCTCTACAGAAACCCCTGCCTTTTGTACCAGTACTCTGGACTACTATGCAGTGGACAACTAATTTTGCAATTATCATTGAACTGCCAAATAATTCACCGTTTCGTAAAAGAAAGTTCATATCCAATTGTTAAAATGCATGTATAATATGCCCTAAGCTTCTTGACCTCATTTCTAGGTGCACACCGGTATAGACAGGCAGTGGTAACATAATCCTACTGCAATCTCAACAGGACTTTTCAGCTGAGTGTTTGAAGTAAGAAAGGAGAGATCTATAACTAATTGATTTCACGGAGAAGAAACAGCAGGCAGGAGGAATCTCACCTCAATTTCTGTGAACTGCTTGGTGGACACCTCAAATAGAGAAGGTTGCGTTGTGCCCATACACTATTGTATTCACTTCTGGGAGGTGCATAGCCTGGAAAAAGCAAGTGACCTCAAAAATTACTCATAGATTGCAAAAATATGGTCTTTGGTGCAGTGGATGCAGGTTACAGCTTTGAGTGTTCCCAAAGAATGAGTTTCTGGAAACAAGAAAGATTCGCTAATGGAAGGAGGAATCTGTACAAATATCCCTTAGCATGTGCTGTTGACACTGCTAATATGGGAAACTGGGCCAAAAGGCCCCTCCTGTGCAGCAGCTCACATGCCCTCTGCCTCATGCCCTGATGACAATTACAGCTGTGTCTCTGCTGCTGCTGAAGGAATTAGCTTTCAGTCTTCTCATCTCCTAGCCCTGCTGCCTCCAGGATCTCTTCATCAGCAGCTTGCTGACCTCTGTTATTTTCTTCTTCCCTTGATATGAGTAGAGTATGGAGACATCTGATGTTTGGATAGTGGAAGGGGCTAATCAGGTTTGTCGTTGGTCACTTTTTGAAATAAATGGACAGGGAATTAGGAGAGACATTGTTATAACCAAGCTCAGCATTAAAAAGCAAATGAAATGTAATTAACCTGTAAAAGAGCATTCAGGCCACTAAGTCACTCAAGGGGAAGGGTCTTCCTCATGGTTTTCAATTCATCTGTCAACTGCTGATTAGTATATGCTACAAGACAAATTATCTGCTGTATGGACAGCAGTGTACCACCACTGCCATCCTGAATGTTGTGACTTCTCTGAGGAGCACTGAACCTACATGCTTTTCGTCTTCCCATTTTTCTTTGCTAGTTCTGGTTTTATGTTTGGTGATTATTCTTTGGGAAACATAACAAACAACATATAAACTGAAATCACCAGAGCAGTTTCTCCCTAATGAGCAGTGACAGAGTTTCATTTATTTATTTTACATCTAGCTAGAGCTGCTAGGACACTCTCCAAAGAGCCTTGCACTGGGAAAATTATGATGTCATTGTAGATGTCTTGCTTATTTCCCCAGAATAAATGATATCATCATGAAACTCCATAAGGAAAACTTGGCTGTGCTGGAGTTATGGAGCTATTAAAACAGCTGAGACTAAGGTTTGCATTTAACTCAGGGGTTATTTGGAGGTCACCATTGTACACTTCTATTTGGAGTCCTAAATACAGTTATAAGTGCCTCACTTAAATGATATTGTCCTTAACGAGGTTCGTTTGGCTGTTCTTCTCCAAAATACTGTAGAAATGTATTACTGAATCACTGCAATTTTTTTAAAATTCTAAAGCTACAAAAAGAATAATTTCTTTCATAATTCTTCAGGTGTCTGTCTTAAATGAAAGCTGTAACATGAAATCACAAAGATTAGCAATATGCTGAAACTAGCTGTCTCCTCTTTCAAAGACCTAGCTGTCATTTCTTCCTTAAGATGATTTACTCTTCTAGGTGCAGCAATTGTTCATTCTTTGAAGCACAGTAGGAAAGGGTCTATATCAAAAGGAAGATAATTTCCAAAATGCTCTTCATAACGATTGTAATAATGGTCTATTGCTGCAATTTTCAGGCTTTCTAACTAAGAGAATGATGAGTTTACATGCACTTGATTATTTACAGCAGAGAGTCAAACAAAGGCAGAGATGTAGCAGGAGTGTAGGATTTGCCATAATGTACAGTATCATGGGTCTGGAGCCTTGTATCTGGCTTATGGCAGCATCAGCCATGTTTCAAAACCAAGGTCTTGCAGAGGAGTTGCGCAATATTGTTCATCAAGGAATTATTTCCAGCCCACACTGTTTGCAGGATGCTTTGGTTTTCTACTGACTGAGTGGATATCAGAAATTATTGAATACCTTAGAAGTGAGAACACTCATTTTTATGCAGTTCTACCACAATGTACAAATAAACTGACTTTTTCAGATTTTCATCAGATGAACTGTTATTTCATGAAGTGTCTTCTTCTGTCTTTTAATAGTTTGAGAAGTTGTGCTGTGTCATTCATCTTTTTAATATCTGTAGTATCCTCTGTTCCATGTTTGTGGCCTTTCCAAATGCGTACATCAAACTTTAGGCTTCAGTTCCTATGTTAAATTTATTATTACCCTATCTATAAAGTTCCATTCTAGGAAAATTCCATTTACTTTAATTGAAAGGGTTGTATCTGTGGTGGCTCTGTAGATTTTGTTCTTCATATTATAGTCAATATTTTCTTGATGCATTCTTTGGTGCTCATTTAGTTTTCCTTTCTTTCCTTACTTTACTTTTTTCCTTACTTTTCCTTTACTTACTTTCCTTACTGGTAAAAAGCATTATTTGTGTTTATGTTGATACTCACTGTTTCATTTTCTTAACTCAAAACATTAACACTCCATTTTCATTTGTCTGCTCTGTCCCATTTGTTTTGATGAAGGACTGTGGCTCCTAGCAGCATGCCATCTGCAGAAGGGAGGTGATTGTGAATTTCTTTTGCCCGCAAGGAAAATTATTCTTCATGGTGCTTTTGTTTTCTTCATCTCTTTTTGACCTGCCTTGGTTTTTCTTTCACAATTTCCATCTGTTTTCTTTCTGATCTGAACAGTCAATGAATATGTACTCTATTTTAAATGATAACATCATTGATCAAGAGTCTTTCTCATATCATGGCTAGACCAAAACTTCACATTACGTTTTTACAGGTCGTCTAATGTTAATTCTGAAGACAAGATCATATTGTGAACACGTGTGATTAATTAGCAGGCAAAATCTCAGTGCTTTACACTGCTTTCTGTTCTGCCTGCTACTATGCTGAAAACTGAAGGTTTAGGTTTATTTTTGACTACACATGCAACTACAAAATCTGTTTCATCTCTGAGGTGTTGTAAGCTACAGGCTTGCTTTTCAAGTAATGAACCATAACTTCTTTCAACTGTTCTTGAGCTGTCAATGCAGAAGGAACAGAATGGTTTCAGAGAATGCAGGGGTTTCAACTTCTTGACCTTTCGGGCCCGCTCTGTGTTCTGGGTTTTCCAGACACCTAAGTGGAGGTTACACATGGATTCAGTAAATCATAGAATCATAGAACACTTAGGGTTGGAAAGGACCTTAAGATGGTCTAGTTCCAACCCCCCTGCCATGGGCAGAGACACCTCCCACTAGACCTTTGTCTGTCTGTCTTTATATGGGGAAAAGCCAGAAAACTTCAGTCTGGGGTCATAAATCTAGATATATTCATAAGCATTAAATTCACCTTAAAAAAAAGCAAAAAAGAAATAAAAAAGAAAAAAGGAGCTTGCATGATGATAGATTATGTTTGTATATCTCTCTCAGTATTTTGTCTAGCATTATTAGCAAGTAGGGTTTGATTGAAACCCTGCTTATTATTTCACTTGGTTGGAATCCAGTTTGCAGTCGGTTGCTCACTGCCAAGGTTAACAATTCATAGGGCAGAGAAGGGGACTTACGGACTCTGTTTCTCGCATGGTTTTTGCACTTTATTTTTAAAAGTGTTTTGTTCTTGTTGTTCATCTTTCTACTCCTCACCCATCATTTATGAAGTCTCCATCTACCCTTCTTTTCTTTTTCCCCATTGTCTCTTGCAACCTTGATTTTACTTTAAATAAAGAAATACTTCTGAAATATGTAGTTCAGATTTGTTTTAGAAAATTATTGTAGGTGCACCACTGAACAGAGCAGTCATCTGACAGTGTGTGTCTGCTCTGTATCTTATGATTCTCAGGAAATTTTGCTGAAATTTCTCAGTTAATTTCACTGAATCTTAACATAAATAGACAAAATACCACCAGCTGAAATGGTTGGCATGTTTCATGGAACAAGCCCCATCAACGTAAAACTAAGCTTCTTGTCTTTACAGCTTTTTGATCAGAGAAAAGAACTAAAGATGCCCCTTAGTCTATTCCTCTGCACAGAGGCAACAGCCCACACTTGTCTCAAGCCTGGTGATGGGGCTTGCATAACCTCTCTGTACATACATTGCTTCTCTGGCAACATTCTGAGAAAAAAGTACGTAATGTTTCAAATGTATTTTCTTTGCTTCAAATTGATAATTGTCCTGTTCTGCTCCTTCTGGCACATAGAACCCTAGCGTCAAGTAGTTGCATATAGTAGGTATTTTTAGCAGGTTTACAATCTCATATTAACTCCTGGTTCCTCTGCCGCCTCAGTCCATTGCCTGATTGTATAATTCTTTCTTCTTAGCTGTTTATTACCATTACTGTCATGAAGTGTTTTATTACAGAGGTGATTATCTGATAACTGTAACAGTGAAAATGGTAGATCTGGAGTTCAAATGCATCTACCGGTAAGTAAAAGGTCCCATGTGGTTTCTGAATTTTTGTAATCCCTACTAAACCCTTTGTTATAATAAGATGGGAATTATGGTTGTTTTGTGAAATGTTGGAAGGTTTTAGTAGCTAATGGGTATGGTAAAAGAAATTGCAGACATGGTCTATTTTCCAACATCTTGACAGTTTCATTACTTACCAGTTACTATAGACTACTTTTTTTTGGTCATTCTTAAAATGGACTCTCTCTTAATTTGGTTTTTTGCAACACCCAACATTACCTACTATATAGAAATTCGGTTACTATTTTCAGCTCCCCTACCACATCACATAGCTAGGGAGTGTAAATTTGGGTAGTCGTCGACTTAATGAGGACGGGCTCTGACTGAGGTTTTGATATTAGTAAATCGCTTCCCCTTGTGAACACCTTGAAAACCGAAACTCAAGTATGCAAAGTAGCCTATTAGCTCTAGAGCTCTTCATTCACTGGAAAGCACTTTGGAAACAGGCACACGAACAAACCTGAGCCTTCAAAGGAGCCTCTTAATCATCTGTGTCAGCCTGTCATTAGCACAGGCTAAACAATGAGTGTCCCACAGTCTTACCAGCTCTATGTTTAGTTCTGCTGTTGCATCTTTTATCTTAACCATTGGGTTATAATAACAAGAAATATGCAGAACAAGCTAAGCTACGTTTTTTTTCTTTCTTTTTCTCTTTGGTTGTATGATGTGGGCTATACACTGAAATAAGCCATTGGTCCACATGAAGCCCCAGGTCCAGCTGACATCCCTGGCAGTTCTGCTGTCTTGCTCCCTTGTCCTAGCCCGAATGCAATCCCTCTTCTTCTCCACACACTTTATATCTCAGTTTTATATTTCCTAGGTTTTTTATGTCTTCCAGTGTTGACCTTGCATTGCTTTTGTACACCACATATGTCAGGCAGGCAGAGGTGGAGTTTGACCTTAAGGACGTGTGAAGGCTGGAGGGGTTTGTGGAGCTGATGTAGCACAGTGGTGGAAAATGGAGTTAGTGTCCTTATTTCCAGTGGAATTCAAGTCCTTATTTCTCCCTCACATGCTTCCATGCCAACAGTGAATGCTCAGGTCAGTGTTCATGCTTTTGTTCCTTCTTTATTTCCCTGAGATTATATGTTTTGGGAACCTGCATTTTAAATAACTCAGACTTGGAGTCTTATTTTATTGTCTGGTATTGCAAATCCTGCTCAAAGGCCCCCTAAGTAAGTATATGGTCTGTAACTCTTGCAGTCCATAACTAGTTATCAAGTATAACCATAGAACATCTGTCGGACCCCTGTAATATGAAGAAGTTTGTATTATCATCTTCTAGTAGTGTGCCACTCCCACAAAATATCTAAGACCTGCTTGCAGCCACTGATTGTTCCCCATGATGAACAGGGGAAGATGTTGTTCTTTTACACAGATGAATACTCAATATTGCATATGATGAGAGCAATATATTATATAATTTCTTAAGTTCACATAAGTAATCTGCATATTGTAATGTATGTATAATATTTACATCAATCTGCATGTATTAATGTAGACACAGTATATGTATCCAACTCCTCCAAAGAAATCTTCAAAAGACTGTTCAGAATTTGGGAGTGTGCAAAACCCAGCACAGGCCAGTTGTGCTCTCAATGTATATTATTATAGTGGATCCTCAGGAGAATTTTTCTTAAGAAAGCTGTTTCAACAAAAGGGGAATCAGACACTGTCCATTTAGGATGGCTTAAGGACACTTCATATCACTGTAGTAGCAAACACTAAGTATATGGGGCATATATCTGGAAGAAACATACTTTACAATAGTACAGCATGTTGATTATAAAAGTAAATTTCAGTAACACATTAACATTAGAAATATTTATATAGTGTACCTTATCATAGCTTAAACCTTGGGTTGTTGTTTTTTTTTTCCCCCGTTTGGTCATATTAACTAATGTAATGACTTGAACAAATCAGCCACTGAAATCCTTTTACTTATGATAAATGATATTTCTTGCCAGCAAAGTAACATGATTTAGAAGTTGTGCTTATTATACATCTCTGCAAACTGGAAATCTGGATGATAAATGGTGTGATAAACATTGGAGAAGCACCAAATTCCAAGGAGATTGCCTCCATTATATAAAACTAAATGAGAAATAAAAAAATTTTACATCAACTTTTTGTTTAAATTGACAGTTAAGGAAATAGTAAAACGTGGCTGGATGGCAATCAGACTTACTCTTTAATTATGCCACCATGTCCTTTGTCACAGCCACTCCAATTATATTTCCTTTACAAAAATCCTTGCAAAATCATAGCTGGGTGTGGGATGCCCTGTTCACACTGAGCATTTGTTTCAAAGGACCTGGTCAGTGGCTTCTTTTCCAGACATGTACTCACACTGATCTCCACCCGTTAAAACAATGTTGTCATCAATTTTCCCCTTTCCAAAGGTGATGGCTTCAAGGCTAACAGTTGCAATTGCCTTTCTTCTACTGGCAGTGGATTTGTAGTTTTTGTATCAGTTTGGTTTGCTCGGTTTCTAGCTTGGAATATATTTTATTTAATAAAGAGTAAATACTTATTCATGAGAACCAGAGTACAGCAGTGACGTATTGTTACTTTAAGCATTGCTGAATTTTCCAGGAAGGTTTCAACACCAGGATGCTCATTGGCTACCAGACTAATTGCTTTACACTGCAAACGATGCCCAGGGGTGAAATAACACAAATACCGAGGCAAATTTTCCAACATGTGTTCTTTAAAATTCCCCTCTGAGCTGGAAAAGTGACCTTTGGTGAACAAATGTTCTTTCACCTTCAATGTTCAAAACTAATAATGTTTTAGTATGCTTACATGATTAATCAGCGGGCTTTCTTTTCAACACAGTAATTTGTGGACTCTGCCTTTTTTGTGGCCTCAGATTTGAGGCAATTTGTTCTCTAAGTCTGTCAGTGGTTCATTCAGTGCAACTGTGTTGGATTATATCTGTGGCAACCTCAGAGGAGTCATTTAGGATGATCTCCCACCCAGTGGGACCAAAGACCAGGTTTGTGATACCATTGTACTGAATTAAGATGAAACGACATCAACCAGTTTTATGATTTATTAATACAAAATACAAGGCACATGGTTAGATAAAATAACTCAGCAATGATTACTTTAACTAGATTGACAAGTCCTGTGCCACGTGTTTTTACCTAGATCTAGTCAATATTTAACAAAAAAGAGAGGAGAGAAGAGACAGAAAGAAAGGGTGAGAAAGAGAAGTATCACCACCAGTGGATCCAGTGACGTCTCGTTGGTCCTGTTTTCCCTGTGTATCGTCAGTGGTGGGAGCTCTTTCCTCTGACCTGAGCCCTGCACTTTTATGTTGATGTTCTTTTAGGGTGTTATCCATAATTTGCATACTAAGTTGCATTTCTATGATAATGATGGGCATAGTTTAGTGAGCACTTGTGCAGTTCCAAAGCTGGGCTTCCCCCAAGGGTCCTCCAGGTGGTCTTTGTCCTTCATATCGTGGTGTCTGCTTTTCAACTCCATCCTCTGAGTCAGCTCATCTGTGAATCATCCTTTCACATTCCTGTGGAGGCTTATCAGCTTTGAACAAAGGGGTCAGAACAATCCTATCTACAAAGTATTGATAGTCAACATCCTTGTCATTTGCTTCAACATCCTCGCTATTTGCTTCCTTTACACTCAAGGCCTCTCATGGTCAAATGCAAATGGTGTCTGAGACAAGCTCAGTTTCCTGTCTCTGACTCACACTATGGAATGTAAGTGGTGTTTGGGAGAAGCTCAATGTCCAGGCTCCCACAATATCTTTAATAATTACTGGGCAAGAGTTGCACTCAGTTACCTTGGCTTTAGCCTTTCAAGAGAGGAGACTTTAGGCATGTTATTCTAGAATACTGATCTCTGCAGATGAGGTGGCTTGCTGGAGATTTTGTAGGCTGGGGAGATCCATTAGTAACATACTACATTTCCCAGCAGTGTTGGGAAAATGCTGTTTTTGGTTTTTCATGGCGATCAATGAATGACGAGTCATAGGATCATAGAATAGTTAGGGTTGGAAAGGACCTTAAGATCATCTAGTTCCAACCCCCCTGCCATGGGCAGGGACATGTCACACTAAACTATGCTGCCCGAGGCTCTGTCCAGCCTGGCCTTGAACACCGCCAGGGTTGGAGCATTCACAACTTCCTTGGGCAACCCATTCCAGTGCCTCACCACCCTCACTGTAAAGAACTTTTTCCATATATCTAACCTAAACTTCCCCTGTTTAAGTTTGAACCTGTTACCCCTTGTCCTACCACTACAGTCCCTAACGAAGAGTCTCTCCCCAGCATCCTTTCTACTATAAAGTTTTCTCTTACCTTGCAAGTATTTAAAAATCTGTCAGGAGGAAAGCTTCAATTTATTTATGTATGTATGTATGTATGTAGGTATGTATGTATTCTTTATTTATTTATTGCAAAAGACTATTAAAGGTGATAGGCATCCCTGCGTCTGAGCTCTGATATAGCAGCATATGTATAATTTAAAGTCTGGCTTAAGTTATGTGATAACTACTACCCAGTGGTGAACCCCATTTACTTTTTGTTAATTATCCTATCATTTACTGCCCAGTAACTACTACAGCTGGAAGACATGGGAACCATACACATATTTCTGCCTTCTCTCACTTCTGGGTGATAATAGGCTCACTGATAAAAGGTTTCTGCTTGCTCAGATTTCTTTAGAGCCTTTGCAAAGGAGTCATGGGATTCCTCTTCAAAAAACTTGAAGCAAGCTCAAAAAACCATAGTCTTGGCCAGGACATCTTCCTGGTTGATCTTTTCATTGCTAATAATTCACTCCTATTCTTTGACCAAGATGGTGTTCTCTGTAAGGCTTATTTCTTGAATAATTCTGAATAATTTTTCCTCTTTTATTATTTTCCTCCCTGATGTCCTCAGCAGGGTGTATTCTCTTTGCTCAGTCAGTGTGTATTAAGTGGGAATCCAGCTCAGTTAGACTTTGTCTTTACAAGTTCTTGTGTGTGTCCCTCCTAGCCCTCCTCTGTGTTTTTTACAGAACACCTGGAGTCTTGGTAAATGGATGTCGCTTGCCTCTCATAAATCTGACGTGTGTATCTCCCGCAACCCAAAAGCAGTGATGACTGTATCTGGTAGTGACTTGCCGTAATGCAGTGTCCGATGGCATTTAAAGCATCTGCTCTGTGGGAAAATCTATAAATAAATAAATGGCTCTGTGTTGAAATAAACCTTTAAAATGTCTCATGGATGGAACATTTCCTTCCACGTGCTTTCAAAACAAAACTGATGCTGGACCCTCAGTCTGCTCAAGGATCCTCAGCCCTGGCCCCAGGTGTCTTGAGGCTTTTTACTGTGCAAACAGGAGATTGGGCTGCAAATCTCCCAAGTCTCAATGTCTTCACGAGCAGAGTAGAGAAGTCCTGATCACTGTGGCTTGTGCCTCTTTGGTCGTGGCTCTGTGACTGCTTGCAAGGTGGGCTCCTGGGCAAGCAGACTGACTGGCAGGGAACCAGGTAGCTGATTTCCTTCTAAGCATTTGATGAAATCAAAAAGTACCATGGGAATGTGCTGATTTCATGGAATCAGCAGTTTTCTAATGGAAAAAAATCAGCTTGGAAAATTTCTGTCTAACTCTAATTGTAATGTTTCTCTCCAGACCATGGCTTCTGACTTTTCCTGTGGGAAGTTATGGACTTTCCATCATTGACAATGAGGATATTATTAAAAAGAAGAGATAAAATCTTTGCATATGTATTGCATGCTACTTATCAGTCCTCTTTAGAGTATGATGAATAATTCTTATCCATTCAAGGTGCTTAGAACAGACTGAAATTAACACTTTATTGAGTCTATGTGAACATTAAAATACATTTCTCCCTCCAGTTATGCATTTTTAATTATTCAGCAATCATTCTAATCCTGATGACAATGTCTCACTCATCATCCCTGCTCCAGAGAGGAGCAATACAAGCAAAGAAAAACACATCTTGTGGATCTGACAGGCTATTCTGAGGTTTGGGATGCATATGGTGCAAGTCAGGAGAGGGAAACACAAATTCTCTTGACAGCTGTGTTCGCTTGTCCCGTTTCCTCTCTGTACAGATGGTTCACAAATGCTGCAGCAGGATTAGAGCTCAACCTGTTCATTAGTTTGCGTTGATGAGTAGGGTAGAGTGTTGTCTACTCCTGCAATAAAGCAATGGTAGATGAAAGGAAGGAAACTTTACTGACCTATGGAAACAGATTTTCTGTTGGGAGTGGTTCAGCTTAAATGAATCCCACTTCATGAAATATTTTTGGGGAGAGAAAAATTGAAATTGATGAGACATTCTGGTTTGAGACTTAAAAGCTTAAACCTGTGTTTTTAGGTCATAGTTTTGTTTAAAAATGTAACATGGGGGGATTATTGTTGAAGTTGAAAAAGTGGTGAACAATATATATGTTTCTACTTACCTGGAAAATATTTTTTTCAGTTTTTTTATTTTTGTTTGTGAAATTCTGCCCTTTCTCCCTAAAAGAAAAAAAAAAAAAAAGTTTAAAACATCCAAAATGCTAGTGTCATTAGATAAGAAAAAGGGGTTTTTTTTCTGTGTCTGGTCAGCTGTATATTAGTATGTTTTCTACCAATGAAGAGTATCAGGAAAAGCCATGTGATTTAGAATTACAGCTCACTGATATAACAGCTTTTGGAGTAGGGCAATTTTAGCATAAACCCTGAACAAGAAGTGATAGTTAAAGACGTCACATTGGACAGGGCCTTGAGCAACCTGGCCTAGTGGAAGGTGTCCCTGCCCATGGCAGGATGTTGGAACAAGATGATCTTTCCAACATAAACCATTCTATGACGTCCTGGGTTCAGGGGTGATTGGCACTGAAGCACAGCTTCTACTGGCACCCTCGTTGCCTGTGCTGGGCTGGATGTTCAAAGGCAGGGTCTCCTCTACACATCATGCGACCGATGCTACATGGAGTAAGTGGGCTGCACTAATTACACAACGAGCTCGAATAGGAAATCCCAGTCATCCAGGAATTCTAGAAGTCATCATGGACTGGCCAGAGGGCAAAGACTTTGGGATGTCACCAGAAGAGGAGGTGATGTGTGCTGAAGAGGCTTCACCGTCTAATGAACTGCCAGAGAGAGAAAAGCAATAT
>NW_009912300.1:0-35932 GCF_000696875.1 Nestor notabilis
GAGGGTGGTGAGGCACTGGAATGAGTTGCCCCAGGGAACTCGTGAGTGCTCCATCCCTGGCAGTGTTCAAGGCCAGGTTGGAAAGAGCCTTGGGCAACATGGTTTAGTGTGACATGTCCCTGCCTATGGCAGGGGGGTTGGAACTAGATAATCCAACCCAATAGTTTGGGTCCTTTCCAACCCAAATTATTCTATGACTGTATATTTTTTAGCTTTGTAGTTTAAAAGACTGTAAATGCTTCATGAGGATCCTGGAGGTCTTTCATGATGTGCTCTTGGATAGCAGTAATCACTAGCATAGGTAATAGGTTTCTGCATGTAGAGAATTTGGATCCTGGGAAAATCAGTTCCTATATGTCCTTTAAAGGCTGAGGGGAGAAAATGATCTTAATCTTTACTCTTTTGTACATTATCTTTTAGAGTTTCCTTTTCAAAATTCCCTGCCTTTTTAAGCGTTTGTCTCCCCACAGAGGACGTAATTTTCTTATACTGAGATACGACTATAGTTAAAAATAACATGTCATTTGATAGAATTTCTGACAGATTTCTATCTCTAATAACACACAAGTGTTCCAGTGGAGGAGGAAGACAGGAGTGTTTATTTTCTCTTTATGTTTGTGTATAAAGGCTTTATTGACAGAGTTTGTTTTTTTAAATTCAAATGTTTGTATTCAGCAGCTAGCTTTCTGAGTCTGTGCAAGGATGCAGTGTGAATTGTAATGAAGGAATTGCTAAACTGAATAAATCTTTGGGTTACAAGTACAAAAGTAATGACATAAAAATCTACTGTACAAGTTGCAGAGTATGAATTAGTATGAGTTAGAAAGTAGGCATGCTTTTGCCTTGAGCTGTCATCTTGGACTTTTCCGTGAACTGACCTGGTAGAAACCCAGGCTGATTATGGCATTCTTAAATCTGACATAAACTCAGTCCTGTCTTTCCAATTGCCATGGCTACATGATTTTCCTGACTCCACTGGGTTGACAATAGCAGTGATACAGCCACTTGGTGAGCTGCATCAGTCCTCTCTAGGGATGGGAATGGCATACTTGTTTGGGTGTCTGGATGGATGCTGCTCTTCAGCAGCATCCTGGGCTAAGGCCCAATATAACCATGGCTTCATGTTCCTAGGGCCAAGGATCCGTAAGCCACTTACCAAATAAGCTATTTCACATTTCATTTTACTGTGTTCATTTGTGAACAGAGGAAAAATCTTAAGCCAAGTGGAATTTCCTCTTTTAATCAGGTTTTCATGCAGCTGTACTCCTGAATGTGTTTCTGTAGTACGTAAGTTGAAACACCAAACCCACCCATGCTGGCCATGGTATGGCTGTGAAAACAACTATTCGCTGGTTAAACGTTAGTTTTTGCAGATTATTTGCAAGTCTTGCTTAACTTCATTTGGTGGTGAGGTGAAATCTATTCTTTTTTGCCTGCTCAGCTGTTAAACTCCAGTTCCTCTGTCCTGCAAAATTATTTAAATTATTCATAGCTTCATAGATCTGAAAAGCAGAAGGGACCATTATAAGTTTGTAGTCTGAACTTCTGTATAACGCAGACCACATTTCCCCCAGTAATTCCAATATTGTCCCTATAACGAATGCAGTGTAGGAAGCTCTTCTGATTTAGTTCGCGCTTGGATTTTCAGTATTTGAAGGGCATGTCTAAGTCAGACTTATTCTAAGTTGAATAAATGATTTCCTGCCTCATCCTTTTAAAGTGCTGGGACTACGTATCGGGAGCTTTTTTAGTTCTGTTTCATTTTTATTTGTTCTTGTTATCATACACTTTGAATGGTAAGGCCAGATGCACATGATTTTAGATTCCTTGTTTCTTGAAGATTGGTGGCTTAATTATGCATTTGTAGGTCTGGCCCTACTTATTTTGTCTCTCAGAAACATAGATTTTCTAAAATACTTCTTAGTACGTTCCTGTTCAGTCTTACCTCTGACTTTGAGTGTCAGGTGGAGACAACAGAAATCTACTGCAAGACTGACTCAAAGGAAAAAAATACAATATCTCAGCTAATGTCTCAAAAGTCAATAATTTCTCTGTGTTTTAATTTCTTCATTCGTTAGAAATAAATATGAAATTTTGGCTAATCTCATTGTATCTGAGTGACTTGGTTTGCAAAGGCTAAACTGATACTGCTTTTATCAGTGATTTAAATCATAAACAGTTATCTGTCTTTTAGAAAATAAATTAAGCTGGTTTTTTTAATGGAACTAAAATATTTTTGATTGAGCTGCTTTGTCCTTTCTTATGAAAAAATCATAATTTGTGCAGATAGAGCTACTTAGTGTATATGTGTGCTAGAAATGGGGCAGGGATTTTGTGAGAGAAGAGAAAACACAATTTTCGTGGTTTAGATGGCTTCATAATTTGGAAGACATTTGGTGGTGTGGATACTGGCATAAAAATTCAACATCTTATCAGGAAACCTGACTGTAATTCATTGGAGACAAAAATTCCAAAGACAGGTCTTAACAGCAGTCAGCCACAAACTGCTGAAATGGCAAACAAGCCTATCATTAATTCTGTAAGTGCTGCCTTTCAGAGGCATATCGGAGAGACAGCTATAGAATAAGTATCATTTTAAGCTAAAAAGAAACTGAGGACAAAGCACATTGCAAAGATGAAATTAATCCATAGCTGAAATATTTTGGAGAATGACGATTAAGATAACAGCTGTAATTGTAATGCATCTTAGGTCTATTATGCACTTTGGATTGCAAGCTGAAAGCATGCAAGAGGATATGATAGAACTGAGTTATTTTCTATGAGGTATATATTTTTTAAAGGATATGTTGTAATAATGTTCTCGTTATTGTTGTTTAGTCTCATACTCTCGTTCTTTTTTTGTTTCCTCCCCTCCTCACCCGTCTGATATGTTAACTGTTTAATTCATGGTTTTTTTAATTATCAGAAGTCTTCTTTCATTGTAAGTTCCAGAGGGTTTTATGTGAGTCCAGCCTCTTTGTTGCAAAAGGAGAAAGTGGATTCAGTGACACAGAACACAAGTACTGCTGCTGGTGATGAATCAAGTCTTGCATAGAATGGCAAATAATCAAAGTTGCAAGTACCAACCAAAATCTCAACCTGTCTATCAATCTGAATAAATGTGTAAGAGGGAATTTAAATGTCATTCACTTGGAACGTAGGAGAATTATTAGTGAAATATTAGAAGAATTTTTCATGAGGTCAAAACTGTTCAGTATTTTCTTTGTAAAGCTGAAGCACAAAGTATGAAGTATTAAAGCTGCAGTGAGCACAAATTTGGAAGTAGTGTGTAGAGGAAGATCCACTATTTTGTAAAAAGTTCTGGATAGTTTTGAAGAATGGTGTGGTGATTAGGTTCAACTGCAGTAATGCATGAGCATCATGTACATGGAAAAGTAATTGCTACTTCTTCTAGAGAAGGAGGCTTTTCAGTTGCAAACAGTTCAAGAAATATTCCAAGAGATAATTTTGATGGCAGAATGACTAGAGTTGCCAGTATGATATAGCTGTTTGAACACCACATATAATTTTGGCCTACATCAGGGAAGGTGTTTCCAGGCAAAATAGGAAAGTAACAATCTTGTTGCTTACGAGCCTGCTAAGGCTTTATTATTCAAGTTATACAACTTCAAAAAAGAATTAGTACTTAAATGGGTCCAGAAAAGACCTGGGGTGATAGACAGAATAGAAAAGAGGAAGAAACTTATAGAGGAAACTTCTAGGACTAGAGCTCATCATCCTGCATAGTGAAGCATGACAGAAGGTTTATATGTGTTTGGGATTAGCTACATGCTGAGAAATTACAGGATCACGTGTGATCGACATGTCCAGGTAAAATTTATAGATAATGCAGAAGTCCAATATGTCTATGTGAAGTGAGGGGTTGCTGCATTCGTACCTCTCAACATATTTACATACCCTACATGAAATTCTGGACAGAGATGTGACAATACCACTTTTGCTCCAAAGCAACCTTAGTTGATTTTACCAGGGGAAGACTTTTTTTTCCCTGTTTTTATCAAAGCACCTACAAACCATGTACAAGAAAAAACTATAGCTTGATATGACCTCCAAGAAGAAAAATATGTAAAAGAAACCAGATATGAATGAAAAAGGGACCTTTTCAAGTGAATGTTTGAATTCCACCCCATGATTATCTCTCTTTATCATCAAAGAAAAGTTCACTTTCTTCTTTCACTTTCTTTAACAGTAGAATATCAGATTATAGATCTGTTTGAAAAAAATATTCAGGACATCTAATTTTAACAAGCTTTAAATCTTACACTTGTCTTTGGTAGAGACATTTTGATATTTCATTAGTAAATGTGTCTTTTAATTATAAATCACTGTGCAGTCGCCATTTAGGTTGCTGACAATAATTATATTCTTTGTTACAAATACCATATGTTTGCTATATATAGTTATCTCTGGTAACTTGCATCTCAGAAATTCCTGGGGCTTGAAGATGAATTCACTGGTAAGCCATGCCACATTACAGAAGACTAAGGGGTATATTGGGGTATGAGAAAAAAGAAACAGAGGACTGGGGTAAATTTGTCTTTGTAGCCTGCATATAGAAATATTTGGTATGCTGCTAAATTACATGTAACTTTCAAACCTAAAAGTACTTACTATAGTGCTTTATCACAATGAAATATAGTATGGATTTTTATTCGTCACAATATGCTGCAAATACGGACATCAATCATGTAATCATATACGATTTTTCAAACTATATTCTGGGTCAACAGGAAGTACTGTTGATATGAAATTAAACTCATGGATAATTAAGCTTAGGGTTAAATCTCATTTGCCCTTCTCATTCAGGTTTTTGTGGCTTTCTGAAATCTCATTCATTCAAAGAATTACAGTGAAAGAGAAAATTACTTCTCTAGGCATTGAAAACAAGATTTACAAAAAGGATTTTATATCTAAAACTCTGACAAAAATCACTCAGAATTTTCTCAAGTTCCTATTAAAAAAAGAAAAGAAAGTATGAATCAATCTTTGGTTGTAAATGGGAAGTTTTGGTTCAATATGAAGTTGTAAACAACTTTTTTAACAAAATATTGGAAAATCATAAGGAAAAAAAAAAGGTGTCTTATTTCCAGCATTTTTTGAACAGTCTACTTCTCAAAGTTACTTTAAGCAGAAATTGTAATCAGGGCTTTAGAGGATAGCAGGCTTTTTAAACATGTAGTTATGCGGAAGCGTAAAATGAGGGAGTAGCAGTATTGACTTAAAATGAGGGAGTAGCAGTATTGACTTTGACTTGATAAACTGCAACCTAACTAATGAAGTCTACTGGCGAACTTTGTCAGTTAAGCTGTTTTTCAGTAGGAAAGCAAAGTAAGAAAGGAACCAGAATATTTAAGTGAAGTGAGAAGCCAGATTAATGGAAAAAATACTACTTGGGCTCCATTAAGAATAGCTGACAAGAATCTAGCATGCTTGAAGTGGAGCAAACAGCTGTGGAACCAGGCAACAGAGAGAACTGCTCATGTGGTGGAAGATGTGTTTACTCGTCCACAGGATCTGTACTGATTCAGCTTTCTCTTCAGAGTTCATGCAGCTCAAGAAATGTATTAAGGAAATCAACAGAAAGATTTGTATCTCACCTTTAGTTTTGTTGTTTAGCAGTTTTCCATCTTGCAGCATAGTAAAGTATCCATGACTAGTTAAAACCTTAAATTATAGCTTTAAGGTAAGCTGGTGTATAATATGAATATTTCTGAAGGTGTTTTTTTAAAAAGTATTGTTCCTTTCTAATAATGAAGACCTGAATAGAAATCCAATGAGGTATGGGAAATTATTTTTTACAGCACTATTTTACAATGAGTATTATTCACTAATTTATCACAATTTTTGCTGTTACTTCTTCACCTGAGATTTTACATTCCCTGAAAAGTGCATAGCAACATATTTTTTCTGCATTTAAATAAGGTCTTCGGTTGACTGGTAGATTTTCCAGTACTTATATATCAGTAGTCCAATGTAAATTTAAAATTTATCATATTGAAAGCAAACCTTAGTCATACTTCAAATTTTTATTCATTATGCCATGGCTTCATAAGTTCTAATGGGTCAAAACATTTATTATTAGAAGTTATAGACATAACAAACCCTAGTAATACCGTGAATACTTAACAAATATCAACCAGAAAGTGTTGTTATTATAATTGCTAGCTGGGATTTTAGCAAGCTCTTTGGCAGTTGAACTCGTTACCTGAGTGCTCCCAACATATGTTTGTAATTTATTAGCTTTATTATAAACTATTTACAAATTTATTTGTGGTGTCAAATGAAATCTAAATAAGAATTCAGGAAGGAAACCAGGAAACAACAATATATCCTGCTGTCTCCCTTTAAAAAGTTGGGCAGCGAGATAACTTTATTAGTAATTTTTCATGACTCTACCACAGAAGCAGAGCTCTGCACATCTCAGAACAAAGGTTTTCTTCCTGTTAGAGGTCTGCTACCCATCTCTTCCACAAGAGCTTCAGTTTCTTCTCCAGGCTCAACTAGTTTTGATTCCTCCCCAGTGGTTTTGCCAGACCACACTGCATCCTATTCCTGTCTTCTGGTTCATGTGGAAGTTACCTCTGGATGTAGAGCTGTTAAATTCTGCCAGCTTGTTTCTATCCAAAGCACCTCACCTCACAATTTTTGCTACTGAGAACAGACAGTAGCACTCTATTTGAAGTTCTCCATTGTGAAGTTCACTGTTTTCTACTGTTCAACTTAACCTTCAGTATTTTGAAGCTCATCATCATCTTAGAAAGGAATGAATCAAGGTTCAGTCTGAGCAAACTGCATTATTATTTATGCATAGTGTGACATGTATCCCCCAGTGTCATTTAATGCAGTTTTGTTGTTTGCTCTAAATTTTCAATATTTCTTTGTTATTTAATGTGTTTTTTGTTGTTTTTGTTATGTAGTTCAGAAATTCAACTGTTGTGCATTTATAATAGGAATTTTAGTAAGTAAATACTGAATTTAGTAGTAAATATAAAACAGTTTGGGTATGATATTCATCTCAGCTTCACACAGCTTCCATCGATGATTAGCTTGCAAAACTATGGAAATGTTTCCATGAGCGTAATTTTGCATAATCTGCTGATTAATAGTTGATTTTCTATTTTAATGTTGCAAAAATTTTTTGCAGTGTGTCAGAATGTATAGAGACTAAACTGAATGCTTATCACACCAGTGTATTTGATATTACAGCAGTGCTGTGTAAGGGCAGAAGTTGCTTCTGATTAGGCTTTTAATGAAAAAGATGAATTCTTATGATAGCACTCTTATGCTAGCACTTCCATGACTAAATTTCATGGGTATTTTTTACCTCAAACACATCTATAGATATTTGACTGTGTAATAAAGTCATACTTATAGGGCATCTCTACTGCATTCTTTCTTCTGAGTAAAAGAACTGCTACCTGAAGCTACTGAAATTTTGTTTGCTTTGGTTTGTTTCATCTTGTAAAGGATCAATGTATTATATGCAGAATGGTCTCAGGAAAACCTGACTAATGAGACCATTTCTTATTTTCCTTTTTGTTTACGTGTTTCTTCCCTATTGCAGACTATTCTTAAAGGTTTTTGTAGGTGTCATCTTTTGCACTTATCAGAATATAATTCCTGGTTATTGTAGATGTTATTAAAGGAATTCGTCATGATACATGCTTTGCTAACTCTTCTCCTATTTACTTTGGTTTTGAGGGCTAAAAGTAGAATTTTGCTTGGTTTGGTTTTCACACTTATGCCAAAGTTAGCATCTTGATGTCTCCTTGTTGATCTTCTTGTTGAGCCTTTTGAGAATTGTGCATCTTCATTTTTCAAGTCATTTTTATTGATGGTAACTGCACTATTCTTTCTCACTGTAGCTACACTGAAGACTCTATAGCTTACCTGTAAGAAGCTCTTCTGCTGCTTCCTTCCTTCCCTAGTGAAATTTTGATAATGACACTATCCTAAATAGCTGACACATGATTTCTAATTATGTCTCCTGTGACCTTTGTTCTTCCTACTTCTACCAGTGGACCCCTGTCTCTCAGAGCAAAACAGAATCTGTAATTTTAGATAAAGGCTTATTTTTTGGTTGAAGGAGTAAGAGAGATTTATATTGAAAAATTATACTTTTAGGCCGGTAAGGCTAATGACAGGGAACATAAGGGAGTTAGCTTTCAGCATGTCCTATTTATATCTCACTCTCCTTGTGTTAGGAGCTCTCCTGGAGTTAGGAGCTGGAAGAGCCACTGAACTCAGACTCTCTTCAAATACTTACAGAAACAGCTTTGCACTGTATCTTCACAGTATCTCTAAACAGATCAAACCCAGTTGTTTTTTTATTTGCTACTGCCTTCATCTACACAGCAGGTTAACAACTTCATTAACAATGAAGAATTAACCTTGTTAATTCATCAATTAACTTAATTAACAATGCGTTATATGATGTAAACTCATAAGTGTCTAGGTCACTTAAGTTTTTTAAAACACACATCCACACCCCCAACCAGCAAAAGCATACACATGCTGTAAGGAGTATCGACACAAAGTGGTTGTCCATCTTGCACGTCTTGCACAGTGACTGGAGAGAGCTTTAGGCACATAGCCTAGATCTTCTGAATAACCCTTTGCTCTGGTTCAGTTCCTTCAATGACTATATGGAGATTTTGATGCAAAGGCACCAAAGTTAATAGCCTAAAATTAACCTTTGCCTTCCCATGTGTTGGTTTGTAATTCTGCTGAACTTTACTGAACTGTTTAATAAATTGTACCTGGAATGTCATTGTGTCTGGATTGCTTTTGCCAGATGCACATATTAAGTGGAAACTGCCGGTATTTAAATTCACTCACCAAACAGAGGCTGAATCACTTCACACTCCAGGGATCCCCAAAATAAAGTTTTTGGGTGAGGAATATACTGAGGATGAGCAGTGTTTGATGTCCATTAGTCATTGTATGCCTGCTTATGTTTATGTCTGGTGTCTCTCTTTGCTGTCTTCTGTGTTTCTGCTGCCCTACCTGTTGATACTCTTTAACATAATCTGGCAGTTTCTGGTTTATTCCTGTCTTGTGTGCATTTTCTTTTAAATCTTCAACAGTCTCAATATACTCTGAATTTTGAGTTTTATCAGTTCAAGAGGATGAGCAATTTCTAGGACACTAGTAAACTCCTCTTTATTTTTTCCTTCCCTTTTTTTTTTTGTTAGGAGTCTTTCAGATGCACTGAATAACATTCCAAACAAGACTTATCTCCACTTATGAAAGTTAAATTCATGGAAGCTCTTCGTGTTCCTAGGTGAAATAAAATTACTGCAGCTGAGCTAAATGCTTGGTGTCATTGATGCAAGAGATAAAATCCTAGTTCATAGATCTAAATAGTTTTTACTCAAACTTCAGTATTTTTGTATTTCAAAGATTGCTGGTTTGCTCTAAGTATCATCATAATTGTTATTAATAATAATAATAACGTAGTAAGTAAAGTTGCAGTCCTGAAGTGGTTTTTTTTTTAGTAAAGATAAAGGGTAAGTTCAAGAAAAAAAAGTTGTTTCTTGCAAGAATGGTTACAGCAACTGAACAGAAATATTGGTGAATGAATTTCCCTGCATGGGTTCTTTATCCCATAGACTCAGTAGTTTTTAAGGCTAATATATCCATTATTTTATAAAAGTTTGTGTTCTGCAACACCTGTAATCCAATACTACTTTTTCTCTGCCTTCAGGACCTTTTGAAAGCTTAAATACCTTGATTATGTTTTTCTTGAGCTTTTCGACTACTATAAAAAAATTGTAGCCTTTACTAGGAATGATTTTTTGTAAGAAGTTTTCAAATAGCAAAGCAGGAATGTTCTTTGCTCAAAATAATTGATTCTCAAAGGGAGTAAAATGCAATTAGGGTGTTTCTGGTTCTGGAGTCAGTTGGAGGTCTCTTTACTGTACTCCAGCATCTGTGGAGGTATGCCCTTTCAAGTAGATCTATATTTAGGTTTATATCTATACTGTCTTTTCTGGTCTGTGCCATTTATGGTTGGACTCACTTATCTTAAATGTCTTTTCCAACAGAAATAATTCTATGATTCTATGACCTATGAGGCTAATAAGAATTGCTGGTTTTCATTATAATAAGCATTATGCATGTATAGCACCCAAAAGAAGTATGCGTGTTTTCCCAAAGAAAAGGAGAGAGAAAATCCAGAGTAGAGACTGAATTGTCCTTTTCTGTGTATGGCTGCAAGAGCAAAGGAGTGTGGTTGAGGAATTGGTTTGTAAATCCTTGGTTCTGCCCCATCAGGTCTCAGCACAAGCCACAATTCCAAAAGAAGAGAGGCACATGTGGAGAACAGACTGTGAAAGTGTCATTGATTTAATATTGATCAGAGAGCTTCTTTAATTAGTTAACTGAATTCATTAGTATGGGGCTTCTACCCTTTTTGGACAGCATTGCCATCATAAAATGATACGGCATTTTGGATAATACCAAAGTGCTGAGCAAGTTTCTGTGACTTAGTCCCTTTTTGCTATCACAATTACTTCCAAACTGAGCTTGTCGCTTGAATATCTGAATAAGTGTAATCAGAAACCCAAATATAATGACTTGTTATACAGTTAGAGGCCATAAAAGTGCACTTGTAGTAATTTTTGACCTGCAAATAATGGCTGTTAAAAGGGCAGCACTTTTTAGTGAGAGCTAAAAATCAAATCCTATCTGGTCATTGGAACAGTCATTTCTGCTTGCTGGATTAAGACAGTGAAAATTACCCTAAATCTGTCTTCATGAGGCAGTTGTTCACAACCCTTGTCATGACAGGAACCTCACTAGCCTGGGTTTAAAACTGAAGAATCTGCTCCGAGGAATGAGATATGCATGTGTATCTTACCTGCTGTATGTGCTCCTCACTGGTGTAAGATTGACTGTGTCTCTGAGATGACAGCAGAGATACTGAAGCTATTGAACATTTTCAAACCAGTAAAGTTCCAAAACTTGTGCTGGAAATAGTGTCTACACCATACCCTCTAAAGGGCTGGATTTGCAGAAAGTACAACACAGATTCAGTTACAATTGTTCAAATTCTGTAGATTTAATGATTGAGGGTTTTCTTCATTTGACTTCCAGGTTTCTGAGCCACTCGGATTACATTTAAGGTTGCTTTTTTGGTGAACATTAAAGCAAGACATTGCTTCAAGAAAAGAAATGTGAAATGTGAGAGTCTTTCAGGGCCCTTGGTTGGCAGTGGTGGGTCTTTTTAAGAAAAATAACAAATAGCACAGTGTCTGTTAAGAACATAACACAGGCTTGTATAGCAGAGTTTGACCCTGGGTTAAGAATCTAACCTAACAATTAGTAAGTCAGTACTTCTACCTGACACAGAAGGCTGTCTTACAGTGACACCAGCCCCTGGAAGCAGTGTGTTTGTGCCGGCTGTGCTAATTAGCACCTCACTGCTCTATTTATCCTGCAGCAAGTTTCAGGGCTTGCTTGCTTATAGCTGGCTCAGGCATCTCTGCACCAGTCTGCGCTGCACTGTAGATGTACAAAGACAACTGCAGATCCGATGTTAAAAGTGGAGACAAAGCAAATATCCTTTCTGAGAGTGATACAAGTGCTTACAGGATTTGATTTTCACTTGACTTGATACACAGAGGGTCAGTTTGGTACAGTTTCATACTTCCCAATTCTGTTTTCACTCCTTCTGTGACTATGAACTAATTTTATGCTCTTTCTGCATTTACCTTTTAAAAATGGGAGCTTCTATTACATCACTAAGCAACACATATTAAAGAATGCTAATAATATTCCAGGCTTCATGCATTTGATTTGCTAGAAATGCCTGGAAAGAGTAGATGTGTTACCCCGTTGTTGACTGCATCTGGCTTCAGTCAATTAGTCTGGAGATAAAATTATGTTAATGAGATGGGTTTGCACAGACAGAAAAGCCTGTGGGTGAAGACACAGGGTTTTAAATAGGTTAGAGTCTTCATTTGGTTTTATTATCTGAGAACACTTTTTTCCCGTGAAAATGATTAGTAGAGAATTCTCCATGTAGTCTGAAAAATATGAAAATGGTTTTGAAGCTATCTAAGAAATATTGAAATGTAAATCTAAAGCTGAAAAATTATATAGGGATTGTAAATCATTTATATAAAATCGTAATGAACTTCTGTATGTTATTGTTACTTTTGTTCCTCACTTAAAAGCACACTTCAGTTCTGTATCCTGCCTTATTCTCCGTGCTGTAAACACAGTCTTTCAGAAATATAAATACCTATTTTTTAACTCCAGATCTGTCAGTAAAGGGCTTAAATTCCATTTCCTGCTACAGATTCACTTCGTCTTCACGCTCTCTATTATCTTTAGCTCTTTCCCCTTCCTCTTGGCTGATCTTTGATATTATTTATTTCTTTATTTTGGGGGGTGGATTCCCTCTGCTTTTCACAGCTGTGGTTGCCACATAATGTTTCCTTTCATCTGTATGTTTCAAGGTACTCTGCTCATTTCTGAGTTCCGGTGAAAGCTTTGCAATGTGACCAAGTATTATTTGTCCATGTAAATGCGGACTCTGCCAAACAGAGGATAAACCGACACAGATTTAACAACTCAGCAATCGTCTCCCTTTTGAATGTGACATTCAGGTTGAGAAGGTGAATCTTGTAAGCAGCAAAGGCAGGCTGTGAGGACCAGTACTGGGGGAAAAGAAGATATCAGTACTGCACTTCTGCAGAAACTAAATTCAGATGGTGTTAGAATAATAATGAGGAAAAACAAACAGAAAACACCACCTCAGTCCTGCTGAATTAGACTGAATTGCCTCTTCTGGAGTGCAGTTAATATGTACCACTGCTGATGTGCCATGTGTTACCCAACGGGAGAGGAGTATGTTGGTAAAAAGATATAGAGCTGAACAGAGAGAAGTGTCTGTGTCTTGCTTAACCTCCCTGCCTTGATGCCTCCAGAAACACACCAGAGCTAACCTGCACAAAGGTTAGCACTTGTTTTGTACTACTCTAGGCACAATCATATGTGATGGTTAAAGGGTTATGAAAAGGCCTTTACTGTGGTAGTTATCTGTTATTCTTGCCACTCTTGGTACAGCAGGGAAAATTTTATTGTAAAATTCCCCTTTGATATGAGAGGGAAATTAGCACAATTGTTGGAAATAGGATTGGGTAAAATATTATTTTTTCCGTGTCATATCTTGCTTGCATTACTGGTAGTTGCCAGGGAAACCAACAGAACTCTAAACTTGTGCTAGAAAGGCAGCTCTGGTTATAAACAAGGTCATTTAAAACTGCCTGCAGATTCTGAAAGTGCCAGCAGGACTTACCATGGATTCTACTCCATGGTCTGGTGCCCTTCTACATGCTCAGTTGCAATTAGATACAAAACATGTATCCTGGTCAGTGTTAAATGTGGGGGTTTTACAGTAGGCAAACCCCCTAACTATTTTGGTTTACCTCAAGAGGAATTATCATACACCAAGTGTGAAGTTTGCCTCTCGGGATTGTCACATCACTTGTGAGGCTGCCGCAGGATCTGTCAATCTGTTGTGTTTTCCCTGGGAAACTGGATACCGTTCAGTAGTTTTACTATTCTTTTAATATAATAGTAAACTGTAGCTGTCTCTGTACATGAGGTGTAACCGTTTTCCAAGAGGTTTACTACTGGCCTTTTATTACAAGGGAGCTGTTTCCTTTACAGAGTGTCCACCTCTGTCAGGCACAGCTTGGAACCTTTACACATCCATCATCAGGCTTTTAGGAAAAAATGCCAAAGTTTGTACATAAATCTTTTTAAGGAAAAGATGCTTATGAACTTCTCTCATGTTGAATTTACAGGACTGACATTTATTACTGTACTGATTTCAGCTAAAGCCTATGAGGGAAATTGATTTAGGATGAAAATAGGTAATAACAGCTTGATTAGAATAATTTTCAGCTTCAAAGGACCCTCGTGTCCTTCTGCATTAAATAATGATCAAAATCAATATGTGTATCTCTGATTCTCTTTTTGCCTTCTCTGAAGGTGATGTCCTTCACAAAGGACACATTTTCATTCTTTATTTTTTAGTCCCAAACCCAAATACATTCAGGCTTTTACGACAATCAAAGGCAATTAACAGCTATGAATGCTTCTTCCGGAAAGTGCCACAAACCATACACAAATTCTGGGTCCTTAAACTGTTTCTGGCTGTCACCAATCTCACATATTTTACACTTTACAACTTACTCTTGGATTTGATTTTTGTCTTATTAGTGCTGGAAAGGACAAATTTGATGCTCAGAGAAGGTGCAGTTGAAAGCGTATCTGCGACTGCTCATCCCATTTGGATGTGTCTAAAATGTGTGCAGATGTGTCCATCTACCTCACTGCTAGCTCTCCCAGGTATTCTTGACAGCATATCCTGGCATTTGGGAAGCTGTGCTGCCCACAGGGAACTCTATCCCCTTCAGCCTCTGGGGTAGCTTGTTTAAAAGGAGCTTTGTCTAGAAAACAGGTGATGTTGACACATCAAGTCTATGTGCAGCGTTTGGACTTCTCAGCAGAGGGAGGTTAAAAGAATTAGATGCAGGCATTAGTGGGTTTTGTTAATCAGAATTAAATGGTTGCATTTGAAATTTGTATGTTTATTAGGACAATAAGAGGATGGGTTTTAACTGTGTTTCTGTTGATGGTGCTCATCAGTGTTGTATCTCAGCGTTTCCTTACTTGGGAAAGGCAGCTAAGTGTTGTTACCTATTTATTAGAGAATGGTGAGAAGTAGTCAGAGAAGATCTTGATGTGACCAAGATAATAGGGGTGAGCTGCAGTTCTGTGGTTCCCCAGTGTGCGTATTTGACATTTGACTAGCAGTGAAGCAGTAGAAATTATTTCAGAGAATAGTGGCTGGCAGAGGAAAAACTTTTCTCAAAGATCTGAAAGCCAACCATGCTGTCACATGAAGTTCAAGTGCAGACCTTGTGGAGCATAATACCCCTTTGTCTGGATTTTTGATACTTTAATTTTCAGCTATTTAATATTTAAAGAAATGTGCACTGAAGCTTTTACCATCATGTGTTTTGATTCTCAGCTGCATGTTCCTGTGAATGAACGAGTGTAATTTTGTCTTTTTCACATGCATTTCGGTGCACAGATAGATTACAGACTAGAAGTTACTGATTATGATTAGGTGATATTTAACTCTCAATATTGTTCTCATCAATCGGTTTTCTTTTCAGCATCAGATATTCACATATGTAGTAATTTTCTTCATCACTGTTATGTAGTGATTCTTTGATTATATATGCCCCAAGAGTAAGGCGTTATATTCAGGAAGCACAGTTTACTTTAAGGACTCTAGTTTGATTTTTTCATGTCTCAGTTTTCTTTGTCAATACTTACAGCTAGGTGAGAACTACTGCAGTAGCCCAACAGCTAAGTGTGATAGCTTGACCCTGGCTGGATACTAGGGGCCCATCAAAGCTGCTTTGTCACTGCACTCCTCAGCTGGATAGGGAAGGAGAATTATGACGAAAGGCTTGTGGGTTGAGGTGAGGACAGTGAGAGATCATTTACCAGTTACTGTCACAGGCAAAACAGGCTTGACTTGGGTAAATTAGTTTAATTTGTTACCAATCAAATCGGAGTAGGATAATGAGAAATAACACCAAATCCTAAAACACCTTCCCCACACCCCTCCCTTCTTCCTGGGCTTAATTTCACTCCTGAATTTTCTGCCTCCTCTCCTCCAGCAGCACAGGGGGACAGGGAATGGGGGTTGAGGTCAGTTCATCACGTGTTGCCTCTGTGGCACCTTACTCCTTGGGGCAGTGGGGACTCCTCACACTCTCAACAGAACTGTCGAAAAACCAGATATTTGTCTACCAAGCCTGGCTAAATCTCATATTATGTGGTGAAGAACCAAGACCAAAGGGTTCTACCTAACATTTTTTTCCTCACCGTTTTAAAAGCAGAAACAGTAGGAGACAACTTAATTGAAAAAGGATATTTTCAAAATGAAAAGAGATTTTGGATTAAGATATCAAAACAGTTCGTTGTAATAGAATCTTAGGCCACTTAGACTCTTTCAAAACAGAGTGGTTCTTCCATTCTTTGCCAACACTAAGAGGTGGTTTGTGATAAATCTTGTTATATCCAAAAATTATTTAAAAATAATAATAAAAAAAGTCCATGTAACAATTTTTGCCGAATTTACCAGGTTGTTCTAACTTGGCTGTGGTGTAGAATTTTGTCAGGAGTTGGCTTCTTGCACTACACTATATCAGAATGTACTAAGGCAACATCTGCCATCTGTCTTCTTGAGTACTAAATATATTATTTGCTTTTTTTTTTCCCCATTTTTGTCTGGTGATGTTGTAGATGTGTGGAAATGTAATTCAAAATTCTTTTCCCAGCTGGCAAGGCTGCCAATTTTGAAGGACTGACACACTCTACTTACACCATAGCTGTGATCTTCAGCATTCTGTTCGACACTACAAAACAAAACAAAGAACTACAGAAACATAAATGACAGTCCTCAAATGAGAAAATTATCATGTGTCTTACAAATTCTAGCAGTTTGTCGTCAGAAGGGACTTGAGTGCAGCTGGTCCCACCTGGAGACACAGTGACTAATTAGCACATTGGGCCACCTGTGAACTAATGCATGTTCTCCTCCATCAGGATTTGGTAGTAACCACCTTTCTGTGGAGTCCTCCTTATGAGTGCCATACTGTAGTGCAATACGTCACAAATACACTAAGACATATCAGATTGCTCAAGACTCTTCTTACCTGCAGGTTGTATTTTTGTCTGAAGTTTTGAAGCATGAGAGAAAGGCAGGGCTTTAAGGGGTTGGGAGATTTTAGATGCCTGATTTAACCTTAGAAGAGGCGTAGTCCTACGCCCATTATACTGCTTTTAGCTTCACATATAATCAGCTGCTCAAACATACAATAACCATGACCCTACATCAGTCCACTATCATTACCATAGACATGCCCCATTGGCCACTCTCACAGCTGTCTGGCCATTTAGCCTGACACTGTACAGCAGTTCTTATTAGAACACCAAGATTACTTTAATCTCATGTATAAATAAACTTCGTATCTGATCTAATTCTGTGACCTGTCCTGTGACCTTGCATGGCTACCACATATGCTGGTCTTCATTCTTTTCAAAGCGTCCAGTGCTGTCTCTTTTTCCATGTATAGAAGGATCCCAAGTTGTCTGAATCTTTCTGTTAAGGGCTGCTCAGAGCATACTGCCAGAGGAGTCTCTGGGGAACTGATCAGGGATGTTTTATAGGGACTGTTTTGGCTGGACCCTGATACTTTCTGGTAGAGATAAGTCACAGGATTTATTATGTATGTAGTGTTATTTTTATTACTACTGAGAATCGAGTAGAATAGTAGAACTTAAGTACTTTGGGTACCAGGATCATTCTGGCTGGCAAACTCCTTATAATTTATTTGTCTCACTGTTCTCTAAAAAGGCCATTATTAATTGATTTACTAGAAACTCTTGGAGGTTAAAGATGATGATGCCATATTTGTGACATAATGGCAAAGATGTTCTCCTTTTCTCACGACATGTCTTAATACAATTGTATTAATTTTTATGAATTAGAAAGCCAAACTCTCTGTAAGGAGAAAATTGTGGGTTTTTTCTCACAATTTCACTTGTTCTGCCACAAGCAGCTGCCAGAATGCAGTATAGTCATATGTGTCAGGTAGCATTATAATTATGCAGCCTGCATCAAGTTCTTCTTTTATCTCCTTGCATATATACAGCAATACTTTTCCTAAATTAATGTCCAGAAAAGGAAGAATAATTTTGCTGACACTGATGAATCTTTAGTTTCTCCATTCACAGCCTTGCATTACTTGATTTTAATTTTTTTTTTTGGTATCCTATAGTAATTACTCTTCACAATAGGCAGATTTTATCATTTGTTACCCTTGTTCACTCCCGAGGTGTACAGCTTTACCTTAATATTTGATTCTTGGAACTTTGCCAGTACTGTAAGACTTAAAGATTACCTGAAGTTTCTTTTATATAGTGTATGCCAAATTGTTCTTCTCATAGAATACTTAGAGAACTATTTCTGCTATTCCCACAGCACCACTGAGTCATTTCTTACTAAATTTCTTACTGCCCTAAATATGCATGAAAATTTAGGAAATATGACGATGTTTTTTCTAGAGGTGGTTCTTCCAGTCTCTTACCCAGACAGTTTTAATTTCTTATGACTTGTTTGTTGCAACTGTAACTTTTTCCCCTGTATTTATGGTTGGATGATTCTTCAGAAGGAGAATGTGAGACTGAAGAGCCGTGATCATTGTCTAGTCCTTTACTAGCACAGATGACTAGTATCTAATCCTTTCCCAAGTTTAGCAGGCTACCTCTTAAATACTTTAGATGCCTTTATTTGATACTGCTATTAGAATATTGTCTCAGAATGTCATTATCATGACAGAAGAATTTCCAAACTAATTTTGTTCATGCCTGGTTCCCTTGGTACACCAGAGTGGAGAACTGAATACCTGAGCACCAACAGAGATGGAGTTACAGCTTCCATTTCAGTATCTTAAGTAAGCTCCGTTAGTTTCACCCTACATTTGTCTTCTGCAACATTGAGTCTGATGATGATCATATAGAATGACATGTCCTGTGGGTATTGTGAACTTGATACAGCACTGTACTCTAATAGAGGATGCGATGTGAAAAAATGGCGATTTTTCCCCTCATATAAGCAAGTAATGTGTACCATTTGTGGAAGCCACATATGCAGTGGCTCTTCTGTTGTTGCATACCTGTACTCAGGTTTGATCCATGGTCTCTCGAACAAGAATTCAACCACTGTTACCAGCTTGTTAATCTCATATCATTTGTATGTGCTTGTTCACATAAACTGAAACATATGACTAATGAGTGATGAAAAAAGAAGTGTCCCTAACTCAGGACTCCAAATAGATCATGCATTTTATTCAGAAGTTCCTAAAACAAGGATTTATTTTTTTTGCCCCATTGTTTTGATTTATTTTTTTTTTAAGCACAGATTTGTAAGTTCAGTATCTGGATGTTCCTTCTCCCAGAATCAGTCTCCTGACCCAGGATGCTTTAAGAGCCCACCCTTGTTATGAGATGAAGAGGAAGGAGCATAAAGAACTGTTCAGTAGAGACATATAGCTATATTATTGCTCAGTTCTGTTTGCTGTTTTTACCAATGGTATTTAATTAGCAAATATCAAGTAAATATAGATCATGTGCCTCTAACACATATTTCCTTGATAATGCACGAGAGAGACTTCTGCAGAAGAAGCTAGAATGGCAGAGGAACCTGGACAAAGTTCATTCTTTGGTTTAGATCTGTTTAATTTTCTGTGAGCTTTGGAATAGCTCAGTATCAATCCTGTTTCTCTTATCAAGCTTTGACTAGCTTGAGTTAGATCAAAGAACTTTCTATTTCCAGAGAATCTACATAATAGATATAAATACACTGAGAAATTCCTGTCTTGGTAATGGCTTCAGCCTCCCTGGCAAAATATTAAAATGATACTGAAAATAAAACAGCAAAAAAACCAGGAAAAAAAAAAATAAGGGTAGCAAATGGCACAAACTTAATCCTCCTGCACAGACCAATGTGGTTGTCTTTTCCTCCACACTACCAGAACAAATATCTGACCAAGACAGGATTTAAAATAGTACTGCAGAAGTGCAATGAAGCATCAGAGTTAAGGAGCTCCTATGGAGAACATCCTATCAAAGGCTCTCCTTCTGCAGAATGCTTGGAATAGTTTTTGAGATTCTGTCCTCTTCAAAGCTAGTGCCAGAATTCAGCCTGCTTATGGGTTTAAGAAGAAAATAGGCCATGCAAGAAATCAGGATGGGCTATATTTTGCTGTAATTCTTCAAACATCTGCTGTTTTGTGCTTTAAACTGCTCAGTCCTTTGCTTTCCTCAGCCGATAACAGTTTTCCAGTTCCTGTATACTTCCAGAAAGTAAACTGACAGAACCTGGTGAAAGCATGCCATGAAAAGGAATTCAGCACAAATATTTCAAGCGAGGTGAGAGCCAAGCTTGTAAATTCACACTGTATGGACTTCTCTCATCAGGACCAGGTACAATCCAGCCAAATTAACATGGTACCAAGCCTAAATTAAGCTTTGAGTCTTGCCAAAAGATTATTAGGTTGGAACCATGCCAAAACTTTGTGATGACTTTCTCTGGATCTAAGGTCAGATGCCTGAAGACAGCATTGCTATTCTAACTTTTGCATTTCCAATTTTGAGACTAACATGAGTAGAATGAGGTGCTTCAGCACGTCAGAATGAAAATTCCTTGTGTCTTCCTTGTGAAATTCACAGCACATTAGCATGTGTTCTGCTTGCAGTCACAGACATGGGGAGTAGAGGTGACTCAGCATCTCCAAACTCATGATTAAAAATAACAAAAAAAATTCTACAAAGTTCTCCTTGTTTCCCTGATGCCCCTTTTCTCCCTAGAAAATCATGAGTTTTAAAAATAACAAGTTTGGCTTAAAACTCCCTCCTTTTCTTGTTTCTTTTTTTTTTGCCCTCTTTAAGTTTGCATTTTGTTATGGTGGAGAAGTAAAAGTTAATTTAGGCTAAAGTTCTTGGATAGTCACAGGAAGTTAGAAACACCTTCTACTGTGATATTTGACAGCACTGAAAACTGCTCAGAGTTACTCATCCCTCTAACCATTGACCTCTACGTTTGATAAACATACAGTTGAAAAATGACAGTGGCAAGGAGTTTGTCAAACTCAGCCAGAGAGCATGGATTAGAAGAAACAACTTGTGCAATACTCCTCCAGAAAATCACTTTGTAAAAATAGCATCCCCTCACTGAATAAAGTTAATCTCCTTCTATGTATTCAGACACATTATTTGGAAACAAAGTATTGTGGGGCTTCCATAGCTATCAGGGAGGATATGATTTTTAGATATGTAGATCCTAGATTGATGAAAATTCAGTGATGCCTTTGGAAATGAAAGGCAGGAACCCTCTCAGCCTGAGATCCTCTAAACTGCTTGTTCAGGCCCTCCCTCTTTTGCACATACCCTGTAGTGTGTTTTATATATAAGGACTGCATTTCCTGCTTTCCTGCGTATACATTGAGCTTTTGGCCTCTTTACACAATGAAAGACAAAAATGATCTTCTGCTATTTTTGTAGGCACTAGTTTGTAAGAAAGTACATGAAAAACTTGCAGGTTATTTTTATTTGTACTTATTTTTTACACAAATCAGAAAACAACCAGTATTTTGTAGCAGCTCATTATGGCACTTGTGACTACACTATTGAATGAAATCCCTGAGATACTTTAGGATTGTATGTGAAGTGTTATATTTATGGCCAAGTTCTAAGAGCAAAGATAGCTCATTTTCCTGACTGGGTTTGGTAGAGAAAAAAGTCTGAAATAAGAGCTTTCCTGGTCAAAATACAGCCACCTGGAGCTTCTGTTAGATTAAAATATTTTTGTGAGATGCTTGTATGAAGATTCAGTGAAATGGATTCCTGTCCACTATTTACCTTTCATTGGGTCCCTGTTTAAAAATGCTTACAGCAAATATTGGAAAAGCAGAAATAATACAGTATATCCAAACTAGAGTTAGCACCTAACAAATTCAGGTAGTTGACATTACTATGGTGTATTGCTATTGTAGCAATTTGTAAATAGTTGCAAATAACAAATACTTTTGATTTAAAAAGAACAGTAGTCATTTATGAAAGATTCAGTAAGCAAGGGACTAAATTAAAAGGAGACTTGTTATTGGCTCCCTGTACCAACCACTCGCTTCCATAATTGATTTTTTTAATACGTTTTCTTCTTTTGAAAGAAATGAAATCGAGTTTGCATATCCATCATGCTTATTTTATACATCTTTAATAGATCAAATTGTTTTCATTAAGGTCTGCAATTATCTGTGACAGAAATGTTGATTAGATATAAATAAAACCCCTTGTTCCCATATTGTGCTTAATTATGTTCTTTTGATTTTCATGGCATGCATTTTAGAAAACTTTAAAAAATGTAATTACTGATGAATGTCTGTGGTAGGGAGTGATTATATTTCAGCCTCTTCTTATGCAAGCATCTGAATTTGAGTATAAATATTTTTCCCGTTGCTCTCACATAAGCACTGGTACTACAATTCCTAAGTGATGGTACTGCATGTATGTGTAAAGTTTTAGTTCATGTCTGAAGTGTGTTTACACCAAAATTAATTGCGCACAGAGAAGGACTTAAATAGTATTTCTGCTATAATGGATAAGAGGCAGAACTTCAAGTTTGGAGGAGATTCTAATTTTCTTTCCAATCACATCAAATACAATCGTATCTTACTGTCTCAGAACATGTTTGGCAATGGTGAAGTCCTAGTCGTAGGCTAGCTAATCTGGTACTCTGCATTCACTTTCATAGAGAAGATCTTAAAGCCAAAAATGCATGTGAGGAAAGCACGGAACAAATCCTGAAAGGCATGTTTTCAGTTTTGATTGTATGGACCATAGACATATATTACACTAGTGGCTAGTTGTCCACAGAGAGATGAAGTCAAAGTAATTCTCCACTACAGCATTAGACAAGGCAGAAGAGGCAGACTCCATATTAATTCTGCTTGCTCTTTAATTTCAGGAACCTTATGGATATGTTGAGGCAAGAGCTCTGTGTGATCTCAGAGTAGCTGAAGGGCATCAGATGCCCTATTTCTGCCACTGAGATGTGCCTCAGCAGCCAAGTAATAGATTATAAATCTCTGAAAGCATTTTTCAGTCATGCATTTTTACCGTATCCCTAAACCAACCACAAGACTTCAAAAAGCATAAAAATCACTTGTACCAGAGGATTTTGCAGCATAGATAATACTGTAGAAACTCACTGTACTGTCATTTTGACACAAATAATTGGGCGTGGAGCCACACATACACAAAGAAAGGAAAAAAAATCTTTATCGCATGCTACCACACAGGATGTGTAGTATAGAGTTACAACTGTAATAATCCATCACTGTCTCTCTGTATTGAAATTGAAAACAAAAAATGTGGTGTTTGGACTGCAAAAAATAAAATTGAACACCTGTGGTAGAGTTTTATTATTGGGTTATATTGTTGCGGGTACGTCTGCAAAATTGAACTCTCTTTCTGTTCCACTTCAAATTTATTGCTGAGTAAATCAAAAGTCAGTTTTATGAAGATGAGGACCTGCCATTTTGTAAATGTTGTTTTATTCAGAACAATTTGGGTGCATATTTATCATTCCCTGCAACATTACGTCTTACAGAATGCAGGTGTTTGTTCTATCTTTGTTTTGCTCACTTTCTACCAAAGGGATAATCGCATTGCTGTTGCCTTGCAAAAATTTTTCACTTATATTTGTAAACTGGAATCTGCCATTTGTGCCATGGAGACTGACTTTAGTAGGCAGCATGTGCAATACATAAAGACTTAGGGAATGTGCATTTCCAAAGTTCTAGACCACTTCTAGCTGGGCTGCAGCCAGAAGAGACCAAGGGGTGAGCCGTCAGCTGTGACATGCTGGAAAGGTGACCTTAATGGAAAAGAATTTGCTTATGGGCACGGGCAGTTGTAGCTCAACAGGGAAAGCAGATGCTATATTCTGCCCCTCTACTCTGCTCTTGTGAGGCCTCACTTGGAGTATTGTGTACAGTTCTGGTGTCCTCAACATAAAAAGGACATGGAGCCATTGGAGCAAGTCCAGAGGAGGGCCACGAGGATGATAAGAGGACTGGAGCACCTCCCGTATGAAGACAGGCTGAGGAAGTTGGGGCTGTTCAGCCTGGAGAAGAGAAGCTGCGTGGAGACCTTAGAGCAGCCTTCCAGTATCTGAAGGGGGCCTGTGAGGATGCTGGGGAGGGACTCTTCATTAGGGACTGTAGTGGTAGGACAAGGGGTGATGGCTTTAAACTTAAACAGGGGAAGTTTAGATTAGACATAAGGAATAAGTTCTTCATAGTGAGGGTGGTGAGGCACTGGAATGGGTTGCCCAAGGAAGTTGTGAATGCTCCAACTCTGGCGGTGTTCAAGGCCAGGCCGGACAGAGCCTTGGGCAACATAGTTTAGTGTGTGGTGTCCCTGCTCATGGCAAGGGGGTTGGAACTAGATGATCTTAAGGTCCTTTCCAACCCTAACTATTCTATGATTCTGTGATTCTCTTTTAGGGTCAGTGGGCATAAAGGATGCTTTTGCTGTCACTGTTACTGATGTTATCACCTAATGGAGTTTCAGCTTTACCCCAAATGATCAGTCTGTTGCAGTGTTTCATACTTCTGTCACATCCTGCTCACTATTGAAGGGATTGTGTCATGAAGACAAGTTGGTCTGACTTTATTAAATAATGTGTTGCCACTTTCTGTATATTAGCACCTTTTGCTTCAGCAGCTGTGAAGAAAGTTAGAAAACCTGATTTGTTTTATGAAGAAGAAAAATGATCATGCACTTTGCATTGGGTCTTTAAAAAAATTTTAAAAAAAGAAGAGAGTGAAGGCCACTGAAATAAGTTTCCCAAGAAAATGGAGTTATACAGTAACCATACATTAATCAGATACACCACAGTTCTCATTTTCTCTTCATTTTCTTTGCTTAGCTTGATAGCACTTCTTACAAAATTTACCACAGACTTGGTTTTTTTGCTGTTGAAAGAGTAGCATAGTATTATTTCAATAATATTTTTTATGGATTTCTTCTTTTGTTTTCTGCTGTTTTGCTTTCTGCTGCACATTCTGTGCTTCTGTTTTTTGATAAAAGCAAAGCATTCATGAAATCTATCTTTGAATTAGTGATGCATCTTTTCCTTTTTGCTGCCTGATGTGGCAATGACATGAGGAGTCTACCCTGTTGTGGTTGGTCGGTGGCTGCAGAAATTTAATCTTTGTAAAGGGAGCAAAACTATGAGTTGAAAAACAACTTATGCCTTAGTGCTTTCGGGAAGTTCTTTCAGTCTTGCACAAATACCACTTATTTTCTTCAGCACTTAATATCTTGTATATCATTAATCCATCAAGCCACTTAGGAGGTAGGGTCTGGCTCTACTCCATCTACATTTGAGGGCATTTGCAAAAGCCCTGTTATAACAGCATATTTAACAAATCCATGATGGGACAGACTGGAGTATTTCAGATACCCTTGGGCAGTTTTTGGCTTGGCCAATAATTTAGTTATATGTATGTCAAGAGTTCAGACTTGTGTGTCTTGGAAATAAAATACAGTGATCATTTTTGACAAGACTGGATGCTTGTTCCTCCGTTGTTTGGGATTACACTAAGCTAAGGTTTTTTGCTTCCTGGTATAAGTGATTTTTTTGTTTCTTTGGATGGTTGGCGGTAACCTTTTTTTTCAGTTGCTTATTTTATCATAGTAATATGTATTCGTTTATATATTGTTTGCCATGTCCTTTACTAGGTTCTTTACAATAACAGATATTTTTGGTGGAAGGGAATATAACCACGGCACCTGTTGCATCTGTTTTTTGTTATAGTTTTACTGCCCAAATCCCAGCAACAACAAAACATACACACATCTAGTCCCTGCCCAAAATGCTGTCCTATTTCATCTGAAAGTCGCTACAATCTGCAATCTCTGTGGCAGATGTGGAAGAAGAGGCAGGGAAAAAACCCTATACTGAGAACATTACATTGTGTTGCACCTGCTCTGCTGTCATCTCAGGCCTTCCCTAGTCCAGATAAGCGAAAGTATTAAGGTTTTGATTTATATGAAATTTGAAACAGAAGATGCACATGCCACCAGGCAAAACCAATTTTTTTAAAGCAAAGTCCCCATTTTGTATAGATTTTCTTTAAAGTAAGAAATTGGAAAGTAAATCTTCATATATATTCCGATTTTCTCTAGTTGTATGTGGCTCAGGGTAGAATCTTTAAATGTTTATTGGAAATACCTGGTTTGTGTCTGTGCTGAGGGATCAGATTCCATCAAAATGTGACTTTGAAAATCCGCAGCAGATCTGGGAGGACATTTTGTATATTCATTAAACAGCAGTTGTAAATGTTTACTGAAGTGCCTGGGTCATGCCACAGAGCAATACATCTCTTCCTCTACACTTGTAAAAACCTCAGATTACATTTTGGTAAACAGGCACAAAAATGTGATTTGTTTATTTTTTTATCTTCTGAAAGACAAACCAGGACATCTCTTACCAGGAAATGTCAAAGTATTTGTCCCATTAAAAAAGACTTTTTTCCAAGCAAATAAACTCTTTAATACCTAAACTAGATACTTTTATTTTAAAATTGATTCTCTTGTAAACCTGGGAGAGTTCTTAGAGTCACTAACACGGGTAAGTTGTCAATTCTCATTGAAAACTCTTCAAAGCTCAGCTAACGTATCACCTACTACTACTGCAAGGGCTACTGTGACAATATAGTTTTCTTTTTTCCTGAACCAGCATCTCAATAACACCACCATTGCTCTGTTAGGACTAAAGTATGTACTTATCTGAGACTTTCCATGCTACAATAGGTGACTATATCATTTGATATGTAAGGTAGTTTTTAACCATAAGTTGTCCACTTGTTTATGCTTTAATTTTCACTGTCACAGTGAGAAGACCATGTGGCAAAAGCTGATTATTTCCCTTCAGTGAATCATTATTGATATGGTTCTTCATAACAATAAGAAAACTTGTTGATAGGATATATTACATTACAATGTGGAAGGGCCTGGGATATCAGCCTGACCTCAACACGGATATCCTTGGATTGAGCAGGGTGATAGCAGCAGCAAGGCAGAACAGACCAGTTTAACCACTATTACAAAGCAAACTGCAGCCCATCACTGAGTTCCAGGGCTTATTTGCAAATCAGACAATATCTCTTTTACAAAACTTCATGCTGGAATCTTGCATCTGTGCTTGATTTGTGCTGCTTTTTAATCACAACTGAAGGTTGCTATTATAAAAATATTTTCCCAAGGGAGTAAAAAAGAGAAACAAGTCTGATCCTGTAGTGCTTGAGAGAAGGTATCAGATGTGGAAGAGACCTGCATTTACCAGGTACTGAATCTCACCCTGGTAATGAAGCAAAGGAGCATTAGAAATATGACCATAGGTCTCCAGGGCATGCTGAGGGCAGAATACAGTACAGACTGAACCTTCTGTAGTTTAATGAAGTGTGAAAGATGCATGAAAAATTAACATTGCTCAGAGGATGGACATTGTAATATATGGAGGCAGCTGCTGGGAAATCACTAGGATGTTGCTCTTCTGGGTTGTAAAGTCACTCAAAAGAGAAATGTAGAATACATGCAAGGGCGAAGTAGCTACAGATGGAGACTGGAAAGCAGATGAATGGGCAGGTTTGAGTACCCACAGTAACAGAAAATGGTGGAGGAATCTGGAATTCTGTGTGTAGGTGAGGAAGAGCTGGAAACTGCCCTGAAGTGAGCTCACTTCACTGTCCTTTCTATTTGCTTCCTTAGGTCTTGCTAAACATGGTTTATTTTCTGGTATTTGATGTAATTATCAGAGGAGTTCTGGCTCTGTGTCTTGGCTTGCTCTTATGATTTATGTCTCGTGTCTTCATTGCACTGTCTCTGACATGTACTTGGAGACTGTGGGAAACAACTTTTTGCTTGTGGGAAGAAGTTTTATCACTCTTTTAAAAAGCCAGCTTCACGAAGGTGGTCTGCTGAAACACCACCTCCCTATCCCTCATGATTCATCTTTTAATACACAACGTTGTGCCAGCAGTACAAAGAATTAATTCCTACTAATTCAAATAGGACCCTGTTTCAAAGCCATCTTTGAAATGGTCCAGTGTCTGTTGTCATAAAGGATGTTCTGCTGAAGTCCATGAGATCTAGAATCAATCTGGATCATTATAGGAGCATAAGTCTCAAATGGCAGAGTCAAACCAATAATTTTTCAGGTTACTGCATGATTTTTAATGTGTTGTTTGCTTGTTTGTTTTTTCAAATGTGCTTTCTCTTTGCCTTTTGTCCCCCTAAACATTCACCAGGCGCAAAATTTGTGCTAGATTTAATTATTAAATACACAGCAGAACTGCCAGAAAAGTTGGGGAGTGAACTGAGCAGGGTTTTTTGCCTCATTTTGTTTTGCTTTTATTCCAGTGCTGTGTTAGTCCTTGTTAAACCTGTAACTGTTCAGCATAGTAGCAGAGGCTTATCACGCTGTTGCATAGGCTCCACATGCATACTGTTAATGAACAAACAAGTTGCAGAATGAACCTCATGGGAAGATGCCCTAATATAGGAAAAACAGATATATCTGAAGACAGAAAAAAGATCAATTTGAAAAATGAAATTAAACCAAAACCTCACAACAAGATATTCATGCAGTTATAGGAAGATGTATTAGCTAGTTTCAGTCATGCATAGAATTGAATGCATTTTCGTTTTACCTTTTCCCTCTCTCTTGTCCTCAGTGGGGTATTTGCCATCAATACAATATATGCTTGGAGTTAAGGATAAATCAAGTTCACTTTCATTTCACTATTTCAAGAGAATTACATCACAGCGTGGTTTTATAGCAAAAAAATTATTAGAAACCACCACAAAGAACTTGTAGAAATTATGGTTATAGGAAAGCTTGAAAGCCAGTTTATATAGATCAGAGATCTTAACATGCATGATTAGATTGTGAGTTAAATTAAGGATGGTCACCATTTTGTCTAACATTCTTCAATGCACTGAAGAACGATTTTACTATAGCTACTAGAAACTGTAGCTAGAGACGTAAGCACACAGCACATACATAACTTCAGTGTTATTCTGAAACCTTTCAGAAAGGTGTTTTTCTGCAGGTGCAGCAGTGTTGTACAACTGCATAACCATCCTTACTGCATGTGCTGTAGAAAGGTTTGCTGAATGGTGATGCTGGGGGATCCTTTGAGATAATGCCTCAAAAGACGTGTGTGGATTCTGATAACACTGATCACACCGGGTTGTTTTTTGCCATGTAAAGTACTGTGTGCATGATAAAAATTTATTTGTGAAGAATAAAAATACCAATTTGAGACTAAAATGTAAATTTTATTTACAGTCATGTATGTGCCACCATAAGTACTAAAACAAATGTTTCCAGTTTTCAAGCACTAGATGTTCATTTCCCTATTTTCAATAGCTATGCCTCGGTTCATTCAGATGTGTGATTTGTGTTTCTTAGGAAAATGGTATTTTTTGTTAAGTGTTATGGGATCCTGGGATCAGAGATGAGCAAAACAATCAGTTTTAAACAGCAGCAATTAACAAAATGAGGATAGAAAAACTAAACAGTACACAATCGGTAAAGAAAAGTGAGTTCAGATGCCATCTCAGAATTGCGAAATTGCTATAAACACACTTAAAACTTTTATGGCTAATGGTAGGAAATTTTTTGGCACTGGAAACTCGACAGTTTTGACAGAAGAGAGATTTCTTAGAAATACCCTTTGCTAGAATATTTCATTTTATTAAATAAGCACCTGTTATTTCTTTAAGCAGCTTAAAAATAATTGTCAGTTTCTCTGAATTTCACAAGAGCTACCAAGATACTTGTAATGACATAACACCATAAAATAATTTTTAGTAACTGTTTGAAATAATCATCTTTTATTAAGTCTGACTGTGCCCATTCTGCAATATTATCTGTATGCATGCATTTCCTATGTTGTATGCATGACTATATATGATGCATAAGTGAGGTTTCAGTAGTATACTCTCCGTACTGAATGATGACAAAAGGCCAAGCTACTCATATGTTCACTTGTAGTCACAGTGAGTATTAATATACCTTTTCTGAATATCAGTGGGTGTTCTCTGGTTAAGGACTATTCCAGGACAGTTTCGTATGCTATAATTGGTGTATGGTATAGAGATGAATATGTGGAAGAAGGCTGAAGGAAAGCTGTGCTGCTCTTTGAAGTAGAAACTGTAGAAAGGTTCAGGTAGAGTCACTTTGTCTTTGGCAACACCTAGTTAATATATATATTCTGCTGCACAGTCACATGTTCCTGGGTGATAACAGTATGAGTACCTATGGAAAAAGACCTGCTGTGGCTGTAATGTGTAAGTTACTGTCCAGCTCCTGTGTAATGGCTAAGGTTCAAATAGATGTCATTGGCCATTTATAGTATATCAAGCACTGTCATCTTTTAATAGTGTAAACTTGGTAAGCTGTAGCATTTAATTATAGTTTTACAACAGTGTGTGAATGACATGATTGAATAATTGTACAGCATCACAGTTTGGGTCATCAGAAGCAGCTTGTGACTGCATTACTTTTAATCTGCCAGCAACTCAGAGGATGCACATATATATTTCTGATGCAGTTACTTGCTAACACTCAATCCTGTGTTTGAGCCCTTAGTCTAAAATGAGTTGAATGTCGAGTACATTCAAGGTAAAACATGATTATACCTTTAAGCAAATAAGCATACTAAGGAAATAAAAGTTTTCAGGGTCCATTATACGGTCTGATGAATTTGACACATTTTGTTTTCTCTGAGGCTTTAAAGTTGAGATTTGAGCTATTTAGGAATATAAGGCTGTAAAAAACATCAAATTTTGTCATCCACTATCTCAGATATCTTCCAGATGATGTTAAATCCAGTAAGAGAATATTCCCTCTGTGACTCCTCCCTCACTATTTCTCGCATACATGTTTTCCTTCTAAATTGAGAGTACGTTTTTAAAGTTCACTTAGTTAAGAGGAAGCATTGAGACTTTCAAGGTGCTATAATAAAGAAAAAAATCATTTCAGTCCTCGTAAAGGTTCTTTTATTGCTGTGGCATGCAACAGATTGAGTTTGGCAACAGGGGTAAACAATTTATATAAAGAAAAATTCAGAGCAGCCCTGTGGAGAAGGACTTGGGGATGTCAGTCGATGAGAAGCTTAACATGAGCCATCATTGTGCGCTTGCAGCCCAGAAAGCCAACCGTATCCTGGGCTGCGTCAAAAGAAGTGTGGCCAGAAGGTCAAAGGAGGTGATCCTGCCCCTCTACTCTGCTCTCGTGAGACCTCACTTGAAGTATTGTGTACAGCTCTGGTGTCCTCAACATAAGAAGGACATGGAGCTGTTGGAGCAAGTCCAGAGGAGGGCCACGAGGATGATTAGAGGGCTGGAGCACCTCCCTTATGAAGACAGGCTGAGGAAGTTGGGGCTGTTCAGCCTGGAGAAGAGAAGGCTGTGTGGAGACCTCCTAGCAGCCTTCCAGTATCTGAAGGGGGCCTATAAAGATGTTGGGGAGGGACTCTTTGTTAGGGACTGTAGTGGTAGGACAAGGGGTAATGGGTTTAAACTTAAACAGGGGAAGTTTAGGTTAGACATAAGGAAGAAGTTCTTTGCTGTGAGGGTGGTGAGGTGCTGAAACAGGTTGCCCAAGGAAGTTGTGAATGCTCCAACCCTGGTGGTGTTCAAGGCCAGGTTGGACAGAGCCTTGGGCAACATGGTTTAGTGTGTGGAGTCCCTTCGCATGGCAGGGGGGTTGAAACTAGATGATCTTAAGGTCCTTTCCAACCCTAACTATTCTATGATTCTATGAAATAAAGAAATAAGTGGTGTTTGATATTTTCCTGGGGCAAGGTGTCCAAAGTGTTTATTATATAAACCTAAATTTTAAAAAACTGGTGCTGGTGATAAAGCTTGGCCTTAGGGCAAATCATTATTACTTCTTACAACCTTAGCAGCATCTTTTCTGTCGATGACGATGCAAAGTAGTTTTGCAAGAAGTGATGCGAATCACAGACTTCCTTTCAGAAGTGCGCTGGATGTTGATGATACCTAAGCAATGATGGAGTGGAATTATTTCTAACACCTCTTTTCTGTACCTGAACAGCTATAAGGAAAAAGGCCTGAGGCCTCAAGCAAAGAGAGAGGGACCTGCTGGACTATCAGATAGTGTGTCCATAATTCATCCTGTGTTAGGAGGTAGAAGCAGCAGCCCAGTCTCTGTCCCAGCAACTCTCTGCGACTAAACTGATTTTTTGTATTGCAACCAATTTGAGCTTTTCCTGATTTCTTTTATGTGATACTGCAATGGTTAATGTATGTGTAAATTGAATGGCCCTATCAACTGCAAAGATTGCATCTGAATGATCAGGAGGCTCTTAAACTGTGCTAGCTTGTTTCCCTGCTGTTGTCTCTGGGTGGGCTAATACCTGGGAGACCTTTCTTCTGAATGATGGGATTAGTCAGGGGTTCACATAGAATTTTAAAATTGTAATTTTTTCTGTGTTCATATTTCATTTCTTGTACACTCTTTGCATGCAAACCTGGAGTTTCTGACAGAAAAATTATAGCCCCAGTTCCACAAATACTGACTTTTCTATTATTCATTGACTGTCCCTGTGGCACACTGCAGGGATGCCAGGAGACTATGATTTCTGAATTTGGAGTTCTGCCTGCGGACAGAGGACTGAGCCTCAGCTACTGCAGACACCAGGCAGCAATCAGATGAAAAGGGTTCTCTAGCCTGCAGTGAACAGCAAATACCTTGTCAGTGTTAGCCTTTGTACAAGGTAGAGAAAAGCAGATAAAACTGGGAAGGGCATAATGCATGCAAACAAACATAATGAAATACAGTGCAGCATTAGGAGTGGTTGGATAGAGCAGTTTCTAAGGAACTGAGAAGTGGGAGTGTCAATCCTATGTGAGAGGCAGTAATTAAATAGTAGATACATACATCCTAGGTGAATGCTACCATAAAACACAGACCCACAGCATCTATGTTCTTTGTCTGCATTTAGAAGAAAAAAAACAAACACAAAAACTGCTCTTCGGTCCTCTAAAGAAACTACTAGGTGCCATACTCCTACCTGGATTTGAAGTAGTGAATTTAGGTTGGAGTAGTCCTTAACCAATAGAAAATGCAAAGTGCATAAGCATCAAGGATTGGTATTTTATACACTCCCATCATTAGTGTTTTCTCTCTCAAGACTATTCCCAGACCCAATTAATGTATTTTTTTAACTTACTTTGTTGATGGCTTTATCAGTGGATAAAAAATTGGTTGGATGGCCACACACAAAGAGTTGTGCTCAACGGCTCAAAATCCAATTGGAGACAGGTAATGAGTGGTGTACCCCAGGGATCGGTGTTGGGACCAGTCTTGTTCAACATCTTTGCCAGCAACATGGACAGTGGGATTGATGCGCCCTCAGCAAGTTTGCCAACACCACCAATCTGTGTGTGTGTCTTGGTTGATACGCTGGAGGGAAGGGATGCCATCCAGAGGGACCTGGACACGCTCGTGAGGTGGCCAGTGGCAACCTTATGAAGTTCAACCAAGCCAAGTGCAACATCCTACACCTGGGTCAGGGCAATGCTAGGCACAGCTCCAGACTGGGTGGAGAAGAGATTCAAAGCAGCCCTATGGAGAAGGACTTGGGGGTGTTGGTTGGTGAGAAGCTTAACATGAGCCGGCTTCAGTGTGTGCTTGCAGCCCAGAAACCAATCGTATCCTGGGCTGCATCAAAAGAAGTGTGGCCAGTAGGTTGAAGGAGGGGATCCTGCCCCTCTACTCTGCTCTCGTGAGACCTCACTTGAAGTATTGTGTACAGCTCTGATGTCCTCAACATAAAAAAGACATGGAGCTGTTGGAGCAAGTCCAGAGGAGGGCCACGAGGATGATCAGGGGGGCTGGAGCACCTCCCTTATGAAGACAGGCTGAGAAAGTTGGGGCTGTTCAGCCTGGAGAAGAGAAGGCTGCGTGGAGACCTCCTAGCAGCCTTCCAGTATCTGAAGGGGGCCTATAAAGATGTTGGGGAGGGACTCTTTGTTAGGGACTGTAGTGGTAGGAAAAGGGGTAATGGGTTTAAACTTAAACAAGGGAAGTTTAGGTAAGGACTAAGTTCTTCCCTGTGAGGGTGGTGAGGTGCTGGAACAGGGTGCCAAAAGAAGTGCTAAATGCTCCATCCCTGGCAGTGTTCATGGCCAGGTTGGACAGAGCCTTGAATGTCACGGATTAGAGTGAGGTGTCCCTTCCTATGGCAGGGGGGTTGAAACTAGATGATCTTAAGGTCCTTTCCAACCCAAACCATTCTATGATTCTATACTTTTTTTAAGAACAAAAATGACCACTACAGACCAATTAAACCTCAAGAATATAAAATACAGTTTAAAATTATATATGTTTCTAGTAACCTGCAATACCTCTGTGATACATTTTTAGTAGTGTAAGAAACAACTCTAATCACTAAAATAAACTCATCAATGTCCTCGCTTCTGTTGGAACCAGGAATTTGGGCCACCATTCTCAGCATGTAGGTGTAAAAATCTGTCATTCAATCTGGAAACTGTAGGAAAATATTCCCTCTCTCCATATGAATCCCCATTCTGTTTTGTGCCTGTCCAGAGTGTGGACAATTTCCTTTAACAAGGACTGAGGAACAGTCGGTCTCATTTCCAGTTTCACAAAGTCATAGGGTTTACAACATTGCTTACTGTGGCATACTTGGCACTCTAAAGAATATTGCTATCTGGATGATAGTTCAGTAGCCAGCTCCTACCCTTTTGCTAGTCTTTTCATTAAAATATCTTCTAGAAGATTTATAGCTATGATGATAAATTTCCTAAAATACCTAAAGCAGAAATGTTAAGAGCCAAAAAAGGCCTTTGCAAGGAGTATAGAATTGGCAGCCACACCATAAACATGAAACTTGGGTAATGATCAAAAGGGCTCAAAAACTGCATGGTTGACAATACTCAGTTTGAGGAAAATAAATTGTCTAGACCGTGTCAACTTGTTTTCCATGGGTGTTCTGAGAGGTGTATTTGATAGAAAAACGAGTGGCTGTGATGGCAAAAATTGCAACTGTTAATTTGCTAAATGGCAAAGTAAATGAGAAGTTTGAGAAAAACATTTTGGATTTTTTAATCTGCAATGTCCAGCACCAGGGAGCAAGGTCTGTTTGGGGTTTTTTTTTGTGTATTTATAATAGCATAGAAGGAGAGTGATTAACCCCAAAGTCCTGAAAAACGCTTTCATTGATCAGAAAATATCTGAAACTTAAATGAGCATTTTTCATTTCCTCTGCAAATTCTATTCTAACCACTGGATCATGCACAGAAATTGCACTGCAATGAACAGGAATTTCTTACAAATATCCATGCCAAGATGAAAGTAGATATTTCTCATTATTTCAAAAATGTTTCTGCATAATTACTTCCGCCAACATTACGTTGGTTTAGTGTCCCCTTGAAGGATTGCCTTTCAGAGTGTGTTTTATTGCAGTCTTTAAAGATAATGCAAGGTTATATCTTGGCTGCTTCAAGTGAAAAAGAATTTAAACTGCAGACTCCTAGGTTTTTTACCTGATCTGGGTGTGCATGCAGTGCCTTTGAGGGTGTTTCAATGTTTATGTAATATTTTCCATAATAGTTTTCATTTTAGCAGAATGCATATTCCAGAAGGTCACTAAAAAGTTGGGACATAGAAGTTAGCAAATGCTGTAATGATTTTCTATTTAAAACTTCATGTGAATTTTTGAATACAAGCTGTGCTTCTAAAATTTCCCTTCGCAGGTCACTTTTTGCATTCTGCCTTCTTATCATATCCCCAGCAGTAACGGATCATGGTTTTCCAGGATCCTATTACATTGCACAGGGCTATCTGAAGAATATGGATACAGGCTAGTAAGCTGCATATTGCAATTAACTTTGCATATAGAGTTGTTGGGCCTCTGAGTCTCCTTTTGTTTGCATGAAACACTCAATCCTGCATCACTAGGTCTATGTGCTGTTGTAAGGTAGGTCTGTCTCAGGCTTGACTGAGTAGTTAGCATGAAATTAACTATGAGGTGCAAAAAAAAAAAGGTTTCCGCCACCCCTGGTCCTTGAGGACCACAGTTTCTGCAGTGTAGGAGAAGCCTTTGTAGGATTTGTCATCTTGCAGAGGATACCACTGCTTTCTTTCAAGGATGGCTAGCGGAAGAGCAGAGAGTTGTGTTATTTCCCT